>NW_019214491.1:0-139813 GCF_002532875.2 Varroa jacobsoni
AGTAGTCAACATGCGGTAGTTGCACGAGTCGACCAGCAATCTGTTCTGTCGATAGAGCGGTAGAGAACTATTTAGGTTAATATATTAATACAGTTGTATGTTGAAGAACTTAACTTGGGTACTTGCATATCTATTGCAACATACAGCTCCCCTTACTTTGCCCCTCCGGACGTGGACGTTTGGTCAGTCAATAGCACAGGTCCTCGATAACAGGGTTGCTTGACCACTACTTCGATGTGCATGGTCGAGCGGATCCCCACTGTCTCGGTGGGGTTATCCAAGCGAGCTAGTTTCGCAAGAACTATAAAACCTGGGGATGCACCGCGCGAACATAATTCACATTATCATCACAATCGCAAAAGTCCTTTATGTTCTTAAGAAATTCCTCTGGTGTAATAACACTGGCAGCCCGATCTACTTTGTAAGAGTACTTTCCTCAAGGATTACGTACAGGTTCATCGCACTGTTTCACGCTTCTATTGTAGTAAGCTGCTGGTCAAATCATTTGCGTCAGCATCGGCATGCCTTGGTAATAACTGACCCGAACCAGCCGCATGCTGGTTCCAATAAAAGTTCTGAACAATCAAAATTACTCGTCACCTTACTAAAGTATTCGCGCTGTCGAACTAAACACCAGACCTATTTCCTCTATATATAACGTGCATATAACGAATATAACGTGCATTATAACTGGTGCTCTTTTTATACCTATAGAATCTGCTTTCTGTAATGAAGTCGCTGTCTTTCCTAAACTTTTTTCATTAGGCGTGCTAAAGGCCCAGGCTGACCGAGTTACTTTGCGAGATCGGTGAGCTTATTTACGAATGTCCGTAATGTTTAAGCATATCGTTCCCTACAAATCTGCCTTCATGTCTAAAGTTCATTGTTTCTTCATTAATGTATTGATCTCCATACACCAATAGATCGATGTACTTGGTATACGCTAAAAAAATATCTAAAGGCTCTTAGAGATAAAGCAGAAAGGTTGCGCCATTCAGTCTAAAGAAAAACAGCGTTGTTATAGAACTAGCATTTACCGGCAGGCACAAAGCTACACGGACAATCGCCATCGCGTAAAAGGACCAATGCGGTTATCATATCAAAATATGATAAGGAAACTTGAATCTGTTGTCAGTTACACACATCTACTCTGCTCTGCTCCTTCGTGCCAGAGACACTGTATTGTTCCGTCACGTTTGCAATTTCAAATGGCCGACTATTACGTCCATGTCTATATTCTCGTATTAATGAACTTGGCAGTCCTAAATGGGAAAGTACTCATTTGATTAGATAATCGTGTGAATTTTTACCAACTAGCACAAAATGTGTGGGTGTGCGTTCATAGGCTATTCCTCGTCATTGAGGTAGAATTATCGGGCCGAACGATTAACAGGCACAAAATCATTTTCGCTAATCATACGTACGGCCTGTTATCGGCCTTGTAACCCGGATCAACGCCTGATGCTGTCAGACTCACAAATAGCTGTCAAAAGCTCTTAGAATTAGCATGTTTCTTCCAAATCCCACTCAGATAAATGCGTTTCAAGCAAAAAGCACTCTCATACTGTCCGAAACGTCTTTCAAAACAACGCATCTCCCCTTATTATGTCCCCTTTAGAACACACTCGCAATGTCGTAACATCGATTGAATCGACATTGCTATGAGGGAACAGTTGAAGATTATTTGAATATGACTGATTTCTACCATTAGCAAAAACAGGGATATGCTTTTAGTGTTACCGCGTTATATGATTTGTCTTTTCAAAGCTAAGCGTTACGTTGATTCAAGGTAAACGGTATCTTGGCTTGACGATCGGTTAGATACGGGTCGCCATACAAAGCTCGAACTAACGTTAGTGGCTAGCTTTCGGGTCAGAAGCCAAGCTTTCCGAATGAGTGCACGAGCTGGCTAGATTAGATGGGTACAGCCCTTGTGTCGGAAATACACTATCTAGTACATAACAATAATGTCCAATATATGTTTACTGCAAGCCCGTTTTCTAATTACGATGATGCGTATGGCGCCGAAAGAGGCTTCCGGTGCTACTCGTCGATTTTTAATCAAACTCGATTTGTACTGTTCAGCGAAAGGCAATCGCTAACGTTCTGCAAGTGCATACCTTGCACGTGCCACGTCGACTCACCCCATGCACGAATGCAGTTGGGAAGGACAACTATAGGCAGTTCAACGTAGGAAAACCTCAACACTTATTCGCAGTAGACCGCGACAAGTACCGCCCGTACTTCTCCGCGTCCTACTTATTTATGAAAATTGCTATGAGCGGAGAGCGTAACTCGAACGGGATTGGTTGCTGGGAACGACGAGCGTTACGCTAAGTGAGAATTATGCGATTTTTCATATCGAGATAAAAGAAACTAATTGAATTTTGTTATGACGAAGGCACATAATCAATACAAGCCCGGAAGTTACGTTGAGTCACAATATACTTTTGCCGCGAGATAGCGTAACCGATATTCCGTCTCTCAACAGTTAGCTCAGGAGTTAGTTTCGTAAAATTGCGCCCTAGCAATGCTAACTAAAAGCGAGCCGAAGCTGAGAATGGTATTTGTGTTGACCACAAAGAACTGTATATATTCTAAACTATGATAAACTTGTGAACTTTAGAAAATTATTAATATAACAATCTGCTGATAACGTATTTTGCCTAACTATAAGAAAGCTCAAGTGATCCCTTCAAATCAACTAGAAAAAAAAAGTGACTATTTTGTGAACATAATTATATAGTAAGTATTTCTTAATGGGTCGTACATCATTTCTAGTGCCCTTAGACGATAGCCGGTTCGGTACTGCATATTGTGATATATATCAAGAAAAAGCTGTTTGAATAAGACTGAATAAAAGTGTTATTTATTGGCGATAACAGCGTGACAAGATTTATCGCCTGCGATTTCTTTAGGTAAAATTGTATTATCCAAGCCATCGTTATAACCAGTTGTTTACTATTGGCACCTATTGTTTCATCTCGCTCCCTATCCCGATCGTACCAATCGGCAATATGGCTGGTCTGATTCATCTTGCACTACCGAAGAGGGGGAAGAACAAGTAATCGTATTAAACCAGGTAGAACTTCGATAACGCTAGTGGGCACGAGGGGGCGAACTCAAATTATCCTACCTATAAAAAAAAACTATACCCTACGTGAAGCTTTCAAAAGGCGTGAACAATAAAACGAAATTACTTTGTTTTTTTTTCTTATAGCAAAACGGTGTTTGTAGGTAGTTAGATAATCAACCGCCGATCGGTAATATCAGTGGGAACATTAGCGTTTTTATCTGGAATTTATATGAGGAACTAATTGGTGCTGGAATGTTTCATCTAGGGCCTATATCCTGGCACAAAACGATAGCAATGCAGGTTGAAAACAGGTTAATTATTAAGCTTGGTGTCTTCTTTCCAGAAAGCACATACTGTTAAGCAGCGGAGCCGAATCTTCCATTTATATAAGTAACCTCCCCATACAGATTTGAAGTACAGAACCTCTATCGCGTAGAAAGCAGAACTGGCGTTGCTAATTTTATCGAGCTCCAAATAGAAGGCGCAGTGATCGAAATTAGGCCCCTCTGACCTACGGTCGATAGAGAATGGATAGGACTACTAAAACGAAGTGATCGGTAGCCAATGCGTGTGAGGAATACAACAGGCAGTGCAAACAACCCCGTTTCTCACCGATCACCGTTAGTCAAGCGTGACTGCGCTGCTGGTTTTACTGCTATATCGGAAAACCCCTCCAGTAGATAACTGAACACGGTAGCATTTACTATACTGTTTCTATATAAATTGCCTCTCCTCAGGACGCCAGTTCCTTTCTTGCGCACAGAACTTACATACTTATCTTTAAATACTTAGAAGTTCATATGGAATAATTTTCAACATTTTAGTTGATACTAGATTCAACTCTTTGAAATGGGTGTCCAAATTTCAATCAACAGAATCCCCTAAGCGTTTTAAGATTCATGCCGCTTTTACCTTGAAGGTAAAGCAGACAAACTATACCAGAAAAATACACATCTACCTTTGCATTGTGTACAGTATCCGTATAGAAGCAAGTAAATAAAAACTATTCAATATAATATTAGATTATTATTTATTTATCTGTATTGGAAGGATAGTTTTATGTAAGAAGTCAGCTCTACTTAGAAACTGAAACACTTACCTATTTATCGTTGTGGAGAAAATTCAAAACAAATATGTTCCATAATCGTACAACTTTTCAAAGCTTGCTGTTCCACTGTTTTTTTCTTCTGCTTTCAGTGCAAAGGTTTTTTGAAATAACAGGATGACCAACCTAGTGAATTTGGAGACTAACCAAGATAGCTATTGAATCTGCGATGTAGCTAAGTACGTATCGGTACGTTTTCAAGAAACCCTTGGCTCTAAACGCTCTTACTTTGTAAGGTTTAAAGTTAAAATAAGCCATAAGCGAGATCTGCAAAAGCTTACAATGCTGCAAAAGGGTCTGTCCTCATTTCATCCACTCTTCCAATGGCTGGCCTTGTCTAATCCTTCCCTGAACAAGGGCGTCTTTCAGCCAATCATTTCTCCACTCCCACAAAGCTTGCGTACCCTCCATTCAATTTCAAAAGCAATCCAACAAGAGAAAATCGCCGATGTTGCAGGTAGATCTCTGAGCAAAATGTCGCTCCAACCTAGGACAATTAGCAATATACTCAAGCTATCTATAGTAAGTGCTATATATAAATATGCGCTTTTGGTACCGTTTAGTTGCTTCGAAAACAACAAGTCCTAATTTATGCTGCTTGTGAAGAACTGTTGTAAGACCAGTTCAACGTATCACTAGTTTAATAGGGGCAGATATCGAACAGGCATAGGTATGCAGGGTAAATAAATTTTCTAATTTCTTACCAAATTGGGTCGCTGCCAATGCTGAAAACTAAGTTGACTCTTGTTTCAGGCGGGTCTCTTAATGGAAGGGCATGCTCGAGGGGCAAATAGGTGTGGCTTGTACGAGGACTTCTAACAAATGATTACCTCTTTCTTTTAATTGCTGACGGTCAACGTATTTATTATTATATGATTTCGCTCTACAAAAAGTGAAATTGAAGCATAACAAAACATTATTAAATCATTATTTAAAGGCACAGCTTTCTTTACAATGTTCACCGTTCATTTACTGTATAAAATAAAAAAATAAGCTATTCTTTAACAACACAAATAATAAACACAGATATATGCGTATAAAAATAAATGCTAATTGAGTCAGATACACCAACATTCATTTTTTTCATAACTATTTTTAAATCTATTGAGAAGCTTGATATCAAATGTTATAGCTGTTTAATTAAATAATAAAATAAATTGTTTATTTTAAGGCAGGACTGATCGGTCTATGAGCGAAATCTCAGAAGAATCAATTCGGTCAGATCAACAGAGATGCATAGAAATGCTGAATGATTCAATCGCAAGAAAGGAGACAAGTACTATATCATTATCATATACAAATATGAGAATGTATTTAAACCTCACACAAAGGTGCCTAATTTCTCTAAGAGTTTGATAGGTTTGCTCAAGCGTACACATTGTAAATACAATGAAACATCACAACTTACTTAGTAGACTAACGCGACTTAAAACAATAAACTTACACAAGACTCGGAAGTCTTTTAGAAGACTAACTATTGTACTTTATTCATCGATGATAAGGTTGCCCTACATAACGACCTTTTCGGCCGGAGCGATTTCTTTCTCTCCCTTTCTATCTTTTTTCTCTCTCTCTTTTCTTTACTTTGTGGACCTGACGAATACTGACGCTTTGTAATCATAAAACGCGTATGTATCAGGTGTGCGCACTTACTTAGCCATATGCATCTGGGCGCCTGAAAGCGATCGCTATTTATATTTCTTGCCGCTGTTCATTGCACTCTTTTTTACAGCACCTCGAAACTCTGCGTTAAGTGGTGACGACGTAATGTAATGAAGTCTATTCGCCTGTTCTGTTAATCCTCGTATCTTCCCCAACATTTCTCTCCCCTTGCGGGTCCTAAACTCCATTGCCTCTTTGTTCTCGCGCCTGCTACCCAACTCATTCTAACCATGCGGCCTAACTGTCTTCCGCCAACACGACGACAAGCCTCTATATTCCGCTCTGCCCATTTAACCCCACGAAATTCGTTCCAGCGGCCACCTACCAGTAATACAGCTGGCTCAGCACTTGTAAGACAAGGGCACGCACCGAAGTTTACGGCATTCACATATCATCCTTGTCGCCGCTGTGCCGTAGCTTGTTGCTGAGGGAACGACTGTCTATGTGACGAAGCAATAGGGACAAGGGGACGGACTCAGCAACCACTGGAGGAGCTAGAAGCTGAGCCCGGTCAGATAGGGATAAATAAAGGTAGATGCCCGGAACGTTGCAAAACACGAAGCCCGATCTAATCAAGCTCGCGGGGCCGCTGTTACCTATCTGCGACGCAGATATACTAACATTGTCGTTATCTCTACTTTCAACCGTTCCCTGTCGGTTTCTCTATTCTCCTCGCTCTCACAAAACTTGACTGCCCTTATAGAACGGGGTGCAGTATTGAGTGCAAATGGAGTAACTCGCTTCGCACTGATAGTAGAGTAGCCAACTGTGTCCCTACCTACCGAAATCCCTGGACTGTTTCTCACTGCTGTACCTCGTTGCGCTCGTACTGCTGCCGCTGTACGGCAGTGTACCTTAGCCTGCGGTAGTACGATGTCATTTGTTTTGCTTGGGAAAAAACCCATTTGCTCATCACTCGCCTCTATGATGGCTGCCTATCCTCCCCTACAATCGTGAGGAAGACTGCCGGAAGATACATCTAAAGTGGTCGCCCTTCCATCGCTAGATTGTGCTTGTTTTATTTAAATCTGAATTAGTAAGTTTTTCATTTCCTGCTAAAAACCAGCGAGCCAAAATGACGAAGCTTATTTAGGACAAGTAACAACGATGTCGAACTGCCTAAATCTAGCAAGCATTTGCCTGCCGGCTCTCGAGCAAACGTCTACGAAAAAAACAAACATTTTCTTTGTTTGCGGCTAGTCAATATGGAAAACTGACCGAGACGGTGAGCGACTAGCTACTATCTTGGCCTGTGGTGCTGTCCAAAAAAGCCGAGTGATAAAAAAATTTAACACTCGATTCAGACATGAAACAAAGTGCAAGAAACGAAACTTTTGGCCTTCAAGGTCCTATTTAAACAGATTTTCATTTTACACACGTTCGGCAGGCAATCTTCATCTAGAGTGTTGAATTGATGCAACTTCTATTTTTACGATATGTGAAAACTCTTTAAACTGGATTATATTCTTTTGCCACCACATGAGCGACACACACAGCGTTTGTGAAGGCAAAGCTTTCGGGATTTTCGGCGAAGGCTAAGATTGTCTTGCCTTCATCTATCTATGTATGTCGGAAATTCCGCCGGGGAAAGACTCGGTAAATTTTGGGGTAGCCTACCTAACCTTAGTTTTAAAAGAAAAGTTACTGCAAGGAGATAAAGCGTACGCAGTTTACCTTTCTATAAATTCATTCTGTTTTAGAGCTTATCCGTTGTGCATACAAATTACACTTGTTCTTATGGTTCGCCTTTTAAAAACAATACTACATATTAACGAATGTAGCGAAGCGAGCAAATTTGTTTAACTTAGATTCAGAAGCGACTCGTAAACTATTATGATTATTATCGTTGAAAGAGAATTTCATCTCACTTGGGGTTTACGCAGTGCTCTATCTTCATCAGCGTAACTCTGCCCAATGGAAAGCGTGCTATGCTTACGTTCTATGGCGCGCCATTTTACCTGATAAAAATCTCATCTGGTGATTTTAGTCATTCTATGGATTTTTATTTTCTTCTATTCCTTCCACTGTGTTTTCTACGATATCTTAAATCAGTGAATATATTTAGCAGCCAACCGTGACGTTTAAGCTACTTTCCGACTGGGATAGTTTAGGCACACAGACGAATTGTTACTGCCCCCTAGTAGCATTCAGCTGACACACACCTCCAATGAGTGCGTCTCGCAATGTCCGCCAGGTCGTCTTTGCAAAGCTACTGGACAAAACAACAGAAAATGTGGCAGTCTCTCTTATAGGCTCTTTGTTAACCGTTAAAAACTTCAGCAAACGGAGATACAATGACTTTGTAGAGTTCTATGTACAACTGACCAAAGTACAGCTGATCTTTTCAAGGTCCGAAGAGCTTCGTCAGCTCGTTCCTGTATTGGAGGTCAACAAAGAGTAATGGGATCGTTTTGCCTATACGAGATAAACTATTATTCCAATACATAAATAACAATACAAACGAATCTCAGTTATTGGTGCGAGATCGACTGTAAAGTCCTCTTACCTAAAACATCATGCCGTGCAAGAATATAGCGGATGAGTCAAAACGTGTAAGGAAAAACAAGACGAAGCCCGTCCGTCGCTTTCGCACTACCGGATACTATCAAGCAGCAATACTACAATATGGCGTCAAACCTCCATCTGCGGCGAAAAGTTAACCAGAGGCAAAAAAAAGTACAACCTGTCTAATTGGTTCGAGTACAAGGATAAAAAATTGAATATATAAAGATTATACTGCAACGCTACCAAGGTGATATCTTAGTACGGTACGACCTGAAGCTGTTCCGAAGCAGGAGCTCTAGTGGAAGTGAGTTTGATGAGGGTATGATGCACGCGTTTATGCGGTGTCCATAAATTTAATCTGACAGACTTTTGGAAAAAGAGTGCTCCATTTCGATGTTTCATTACACTTTAGTAATGTTTAACTGCGACAACTGTTTACGTTTTTGAGTTATTTTTATTTGATTGCATCTACGTAAATGAGTCAATAAAGATGCTGGCTCAATAACACATCTGGTTTATAATGAGGAATAGAACAGGCGCGCAATTGATACACTTAATCTAATAAAGACCTGTTGTTACAAACTGTTTTTACCGAAAATGTGAAAAGTCAAGTACTAAAAACTGATATATGCTCACATGTTTTTCATTAACATACTTCTTTCGCTAGTTTTAAAAGGGTCTAATTTAGATTAGTTTTAGATTATTAATTCATCGTAAATAGGAGGCCGTTACGTTGTGGTTGAATTAGGAGAAAAAAAAAAACAGTCTTAGCAATACATGCGTATTGTGCGCTAACAAAGCCTATCTAAGGTTTGTGTAAGCTATAGTGTACGCGATAGGAAGTCAGTTATGATTGCCGTTATGTGGCTTCGATAAATAGAAAATTCTGATAGAGGGAAATTCTAACACATGATTTAACAAGCGAAATCATATCACGTGCACTTTTGGCCTGGACGAAATAAGGAAGATAGATGTTTCGTGATGGCTGTCACTGATTTGGAAAGGGCTAACAGGAAGAACGTGGGAGATGGAGACCTTGCTTTGCATCTTCGAGATTTTGCAAGTCTTCGTGAATGCGGTAAACCCGCGAAGCTTGTGGTCATTTAGCATCAGCTTTGGAATGGAAGGGCCCGCGTATTGCATGAACAGCTGTGAGATCAATGGTGCTTGCTTACTAATCGTATTAGCGCGTGGTAGTAGGGCACACACTGGTCAGCAGTGGCGATAAGGAGAAGGATCTATACAAAGGGCCGCTTGTTGTTACCTGCAACGAGAACACGCCGCAACAGCAACAGCAACAAGTCCCCATCTTCGAATAGAGATCGTTGTCGCCGAGTCTAAGTTGCTGGTCCCCGTCGTCGTTCGTTGTCTTAACAGCACTCAGAGACGGATACTCATACACACGTACCAGCTTTTTGCGGCTATCGCTTCTGCAGCAGCAAATTTGTACGAAGCTGTACGGAAAGACAAAACGACGCAAAAGCTACCGAACGTCCTCTGGAGCGCGATGCACTGAAAGAAGAAAACCCCTTTTGTGAAAGGCCTGCTCCGAATCCTTGCTTTGCTCCGCTCCATTTAGATGACGCCTTAACAACTGTCGCTGGCGGCCAATGAACATGTCTGAATAGGAAGGTCACTGGGCTATGATGTGAATTTACCGTGATCTGTTCTATCGAGTAATTTTTCATACCAAAACACACAGGTTTTTGGCTATGCTCGGCCTCGTAAAAGAACGCTATCGCTTTATGTCGCTCCGTTCACTTAGCATGCATCGATATTGCAACAAGGCAAATCGTGACGGAAGTAAAAAGGGCCGGTGTTTAGCGGTGGCATGACGCCGGGTCGGATAACATATGATGAAAATACTGCCCTTATGTGCTCGACAACGTCAGCGACATATTAAAACTTAGTTCTTATTATTTTCTTTTTTATTTTCGAAAAATAAAACATTTCGTAAACAGTAAAACGGGTCGGGTTTTAACACTCCCTTTAGTTTTAAACAATTTTTTTTCTATACGTAACGTTGCTATTCAGGATGTTTTGAAAAGTTGCGTATCAAGTTCGCGCAAATACTTCGCTTGAAGACAGCTCATTAGCTACAAGATAAAGTACTCCACCAGCCTGTATTTGCGCGTTTTCCAGATAATATAACACAAAGAATCATATATTTATACACACCATTTGGATTTTGGCCGCATGATAAGGCTTGACAGCAGCTTCTGGTATTAAAAGAACCGTCTGCGTTTCAAGTGCCTCTGTGTGCTAAGTCGAAAAGCTAGATCTCGGATCCGTTCTGTAGCAACATAATGAAAATCCAGTGAGTAAGCTGAATTAGTTCACTGAATGGGTTCACACTGAATAACGCTTTTAAAAAGTCTGAAAATATAATAACGTCTCAGACAGCGATTTAGTTACGTATGGATATATGTCGTATCACCACCTCGTCGCACCTTCTGCTACAGTCAATGTATGTACGAATGTACAACTGTTGACATAATGCAGCTCTAAGGAGCTAGCGAAAGCTAGAGAAGGCCCACTCAGTCTGTAACGCCTCGGAAAAGTTGTGTAAGTTATTCAGTAATCAAATATCTATAATGGGTCGTTTACTTAATAGTTATTATCATAGACAACAGACTCAAGTACGTAGTGTCACTGAGACTAAGCTAGGCAAGATGCATGTGATAAAAATTTCATGGATCGAATCCATGATCTCGTAAATGTCTCACTTAGAAGCTGGCATTGTGAATGAACTTAAGCGAAATTATACTCGGCAATATACTTCTGTCAGAAAGTTTTGTCATTTTAGGCATACGTTGACAGAAATGCAGCGGTCTTTCATGCTGTGTTAAAGGTCACACTCGCGTTCGTATAGTTCTCGGGGCGGGTCCGCCTGTCAAGGAAAGCGCTCGTATGCCAACATTGGACTACTGCGGTAGCAAACCTGATGAGAACTAAAGGGCTAGACTAGTGGGGGGTCCTTGCAGTAGACAACGATCAGTAGACAACGATCAACAACCTCTTCTTGTATTAGTGGTCAGCTCATTTAATCAAGCACCTTTAAAACATCAAGTCACGCAAGCACGCAGTAACCTTGTCCTGCCAAAGTATTCGTCCATCATCGCTAGTTCTAGATTCATCACTTCCAGTGGCGCCGTTTCCCGCTATTCCTACCCACTCAACATAATAAAACAAGTATAATATTACCAAGTATCAATGACGCTTGCCCTATGCAACCACTTAGTCATTTTTTAGCTCTATGATTCCGTGCAGTGTATGCAATGCACAGCTACCTATCGCCCTGTTTGTGCAAGTTGCCACCATGATACTGCTGCAGAGGGCATTGTAAAGAAGACTTTACGGTCTACTATGAATAGCAGAGTGCCATCATGATATACAAGAGAACCGTCTGCTTTTGCCGCTGATGGCCGGTTCTTTTCGTCCAAATAGTTTCGATCTTGAGATCTAAGACTTGCTACTTGGACGCCTGTTCGAATGCATTCGTTAGCCACTTGCCGCTTAGCGTCGTTCGTCTCCGTTCGATTGTGCCGGTTAGTTTTAGCGGGCGCTTGCCTCAGCGCTGAGACCGTCGTTGTGCTGGCTTCGTCGAATCACCGCCTCAAGCGGTCACCGCGCTCGTCTCTGATCTTTCCCCATACGTGAACCCGCCAAGCTGCCGCCATCGTCGCCACCATGGGGTAGGTGTGTGTGAGCAAGCGAGTGGTGCCCGATGGCGGATGTCCTGCCCTCTCCTTTGCCATCTCCTCGGCCGGTTTTCTGGTGCGCGGCCTACTAGTTCCATAAGCAGCCGTGGGGCGGCGCTGCGACCAGACTATACTTCAATGGAGTTTCTTTTAGTTGAAGCTCTGGCGGCGAAAGTTTCGGATGCTCGGTGTGCAAAGTTGACGGCGGCTGCCGGATTCAAATTTAGTTGACGCGCGGGGCCGGCAAGCCACGTGGTTTCATGAAACGGTGTCTTGAAAGTGCTAATTAAGGCATGCAGCGTTGGACGTCGCTTGGCAGTCATGCGACAATTCACACTTGGTTGATTATGGTTGTTCTTAACAAGATACAACTTGTCGTCATAACAGGTTCAGAGTGCGCAGTGTATGTAAACATCTCTTGATCTTAGCTGTTACCCGCGCACGCTACATAATTTCGCTTACGTGGAATAAAATATAGAACAACGCCAGAGCGTCGAAGTGGACAACGGAGAAACCTTAACGCGGTGCATGACGGGCAGAGCAATGGCGACCTAATGAACTAGGCAGACGATCAAGGTGTACTTTTGTAGTGACTACATTTAGAAGTTAATTAATTTCAGAGAACAGTTGGAGTACTGTTATCGTATTGTAGTAATTCGTTGACAGTGCCGATTGGCTACCGTTGTTTGGTGAAAGTAGGAGAAAAACGAAATTTCCAAAAATACTCGATCATTTTTACTCCGGGAAAATGACTTCATTAGTAGTAAGAAATGCGTTTGCAGCGACAGTGCACACAAGGCGGCCAACAGATCGACCCGTATCATGGGCACGTAGCTAATTAGTAGCTAACACCAGCCAGCCCCGAAAACAGTTCGGCGGCTGCGGCGGTGTAGAACTGCAACTGCAGCAGCCTTCGGGGGCAAAACGACGCTGACCCTTGAGGGGCGCGCTGGTTTCACGATGTGCATCGCGCCCCGTTCGTTTCTTGCCGCTTCCGTAGTTGGTTGCCCTGGTTTACCTTGCTCAGCTGACAGTCAAAGGCCGTTCTTTAGGTGGTTAGAACAGGAGGCGAACGCCAGCCGAAGTCAGCTGGCTGACGCAGTCGTCCGCTCAGTAGCGGCCGCTGGTGCACCCCCATTGCGGCGTAAGGAGCCCCAACAACAGCAAAAGGGTGCAGCGGGCGGAAGACGCTGTCGGCAGCATACGGCAGTGGCAACAAGAAACGCTGCCACAGTTAATATTAGGAAAATTGGCATCAACGACAACAGTAATAATATCCGAAGCAATACCATTACTTTACACATCGAGAACATAGTTACTGCTAAAGTTTGCAATACGTCGTTTGTTCGATCCTCACAGGATCTGTGTGCTGTTGGTGAGAAGGCCGTTGAAGCATTAAAGCAAGTGTCGAATAGCGATTCTTCAGGTGACTGGGTCTGTTCGAGGAGACGAGGGCCTGACGACGGCGACGCGCGGCTGATCGCCGCCAACCCTCGGCATGGGGCCGAGCGGGGCCGTAGGTGTGTTCGGACAACGACTCAACTTTCTGCTGATGCTGTCGCTGCGTCTTATTCACGAAAAAGTCGCCCAGAACGACAACAGCTACAGCAGCAGCAGCAGCGGCGGCGGCAGCGTAAACAGGAACACCAAAGAACAAATCACCAAGAGGAGAACACCTCCATCAAAACTTCTATTGCAACAATGCACGTGGCGGCAGCAAGGACGGCTGTGGACTCGCCCGCCATTGCTGTTCCCGCATCCACCGCTTTTAGTGAAGCCAGAAATAAAATCGTTATTACCAAACTTAAGTTCACCAGCAGACAGCAAAAAGTGGACCTTGCCAATGAACAAAACTCACAGCAACATTCAAAAAAACTACAAATGCTACAAATACAAATGCTATGCCAAGTGTCGTTGGCAATCAATATCTTTGTTGTTAGTGTTGTGCGTTACCGTTGTCAACATTCCATATACAATAGCTCAAATAAGGTAAGCCGACGATTCTCTGAACTGGTGCTCAGGTACATTCTAACTTCGGGTTGACAAATATTTTGGGTTTAATTGCTATACTGCAAAGATACACTTGTAAAGTTCTAGAAATGGAAGAAGAGTTACACAATGCCCAACACCTGTCAGTTCCAACAATACATAATATCCGAAATGATGAGAGATGTATCTATATGTACTGTGTGATTGAGAAGTCAAACAAATATGACTTTATTTAGGAAATTGGACCAAAGAAAAAATACGTAACGAATAAAATGTTTTCCATGTACTATGCAGCTGCCTATAACTCGCGGCCCTGAATCTAATATATATAATCTATATATCTATATATCTAATATACATAATCTGAATATAATGCGGATTAGAATTATTAAGAATGAGTGACGTGCCACACAATAGAGGGTTATCTATATTAAAACCTGCTAGGCATGTAGAACATGCCTATCAGCATATCTACGAAGTCTGCATCACCATCACCTCTAGGCTAGGATACAGTGTATACGCATGTGCTCCGGTAACGGAAACTCAAGCCTGTCAGCAAAGAAACTAGCCAGGAAAGAAGACTTACAGGAGTCTATCTTCCAGGCAGATTCTTCTAAGTTTTTACTGTAGAACTTATCATTTGTTGCTGTCAAAGTATGGAGCCTGCGAACGTTAAACGCTCCAAGAGTGACCATCGCTCGCGTCGTAGTTGGCTTAGCCGCCTCCAAAAGCAGCGGCTTGCAAGACTTCCTGTCCGTGTCCTGTTCACGTCGCTCGTTCGCTGATTCTATCATGACTTTCTCATGTGTTAGCTTGTTATCTATGCAAATGCCTACTTGAGATCTACCCTGTCAACGATAGTGCGAATGGCTTATGTACAAGTGCATTAGGAAAATATTTCTGTGTATCGTTGGATGGCTAATGTGTCGGTGGGACCCGATGTTGTTCTAGCTAGCAGCGTTCTCTCTATTTACCATGATAGCGACTTATCTCATTAACTGTTGAATCTACCCATGGTCTGTCCGCGGTGGTGATGAGGGTCTCATCCCACCGCGGTGGCCGATGATTAAACCGCAGGTCTGTAGTTCCTTTTATAGTATTCGGCCGTCGTCCTGACCAACAAATTTGCTTTATTTCAAAAAGGGCTGGGAAAGATCGAAAAACCATACTCTGCCCGTATTAGGTCAGCTTATTGTCACTGAAATGTATATATATCAAACGATATTGGTCGAGCATGCGTGTAGAGTTATCTTTTGTCGTTCTTAACAAAGCTATTCCGTCTACGACAAAACGCATATTGACTGAAGAGAACTCTAGCAACGCAAAGAACCTGTGGCCCTGGGTCGTCAATCTTCTACTTTTTTTCATTAGAGAAATAATGACAAAAAATAATACACATAGCATATGCGAGCATATAGCAATACATATGCCAGTGCACTCGGTATGTACGAAGATGTAGCTCAATGCAACCGCTACATAGCTATCTGATATCCTCTCGGTAGGATAGTACCGACGGGCTACTGGTAATGCCACCACCGTTTCTAAGCAGAGTACTTTTAGCGCATTCACCACGCTGAAGCACACATTCAGATATACACTTACTGAACGCTATCACACAGTATGTACTACTTGTCGTATTATAACTATTGCAATGGTTACTGGAACTACTCTTACCAACAGACGATAGACGACAGTGAGTGGCCACTGGTCGTGCGGGCTAGAGTAACCATTGTGGGAGGCCAGACAGGCGACCGTCGAGAACCTCCGGAGAACATGATACAACGACAGGATGTAACTATCGGGTACACGCATTGAGAAAGCTACATAGAAAAAGACCTAGAGCACGCGCGGAACCCGACGAAGTGGCCAACCACGTCGGCGGGTCATGGCAACCGGGTGGCCAGCATATTTGCAACATTCACCACTGCCAGAAAAACCGACGGGGAAATAAAAGGAAGAGACAATGAAAGAAGCAAGCACTTCGCTATTCTATATGACTGACTAGCACTAGTGGCCCTCTACGTGTTTAATGATGCCGATTTGTTGACACTTCGGCAGCCACGGTACACCAATTTCTTCCTAAGCGCAATTCGTTGCAACCCGATTAAATCATAATTTAAGGAGGAAAAACGGAGCTGAATTCCCCCATTATTGAATGAAAGAAAACGTTTTAATAGTTGTGCGTTCTTTCTATCATAAACAACGTAAGTGATTGCAATAAGTGCACTTTGAACGTTCGGAGAGGTAGCCTATTAGTCGCAACGAATGAATGGCTCAAAAGTCAAGGTCAATCTCTCCAGACTCTCCGAGTCAGTTCCTGGATTCCCCTTGTTAGTCTTCAAACTCTCCTGGTCAGTCTTTAGACCATCCTAGTCAGCACCCGGACCCTCCTTGTCAATCCCCAGACTATTTTAGTCAGTCTCTGAACTCTTCTAGTAAGTTTCCGGACTTGACTGAATAAAGCACTTTTTGCCAATGGGACTATTGGATGGCGACAGTCATTCAATCGTTAAGGGTTGCAATTTTTTCAGAAATGTCACTTTTCCAAGTTTGGAAGTACCACTTGGAAGTAAATGATTTCGTTATGAGCGCTGGTTTGACTGCGAAAACGAAAACCAGAAACGTACATAGAAAACTTTGCCCCTTAACTTTTTCATATCCAACAAATGCCAGACACGTAAAAGAAATTGCTAATAGGAGATTTAAGATTACAAGCACTGTATTCATCATGTCTGTTTTTTTTTTCTATAATCAAAATAGGATTACTAAATTGCAGCCGACGAACTAAAGATGGTTAAAAATTTTTCTTAGTCATCGAGTTATCTATCAATCATTTTTTCTTATTTATTCTAAAAGCGAAATACGTTCAACAACAGCAAAAATCAGGATCTGTTAAAGAGTTTTTGAGTATGTTTATATGAAATGTTATTAAAATGTCTTGTCAACTGCTGAATAAAACTTAATTTTCATTCTGCTAAACACGGAATTAAGCAAACTCAATTCGTCTTTATTTAAAAAATTATGCATTTTTAAAGATCATTCATTTTTAGAAATATCCTTTCATCCTAACGCCGTCTACGAAAGTGCTATTTCACAATGTAACTTATATGGTGTCCGTACAGCACAGGATCCTGGGAACAGAGCGACTCATATTGAGTTAGTTATCGGCGAAGTTACAATCAATCGTAGTTTTGTGATAATAGGTTTGCAAAGGACAAGTCATATCTGAGAATGTGCAGCTCGAACTAGATTTGCCGTAGGATTTTTAAAGCCCCGATCGTAAAAACAGAGGTTACTTTCCGTGTCTTGAGTGCAGGTATATGTCAGTGTTGGGCTTCTCGGATGAATGCATCATTAAGTGCTTGTTAGACAAAGTCCTTAGTTTAGGTTTTTAGTATTAGACACATGTACTAGGCATAAAGCTCTTAAGTATATGCAGTATCTTCCTAGTTTTCCATGCATATCCAGCGCTTATAGTGACGTTTCGTTAGACTGGAGTAAAGCAGACTCATCAAAGAGCGGTAAATAAAGGACACTTCTTTGTTCACACGACTGTGCTTTAAAACAGAAAGCTACAAATAGATCAATATTCTAAAGAATATGTATTTGTTTAATTATTATACTATTCGCTGGTTGAGTCTTTTCGATGTAGCCCTATTTTACAGATGTTGCCTCAAATAGGGAATTCCTCTAGCCGTTAAATAATAATGTTCTTTATCTGTAAGAAGTAACAATAAATTTTTGACTCTATAGATTTTATTGAATACAAGGTTTACGTTGGGTAACAAAGATGACTCGAAAAGATCTAACTGATATAGGCTCTTATTTTACTAGGGCCATAGACCATTGTACTTGATGATACCGAATGCTTTCACCCAGCGATATAAAGGAGCTTATTTGACCTGAGCCGTGTATCTAAAGCCGAATTATAGTAACTTAAGTTATACGTGGGTCTTTTTACTGAACTCAGACCTGTCGTTGCGATCTTCTGTCAAAATCGGTTTTTTTTTTTTTAAAGACTAATCTTATCTATAATCACTTATTAAGGCTATAGTTCTAACCGACTGCATCGTGCTTTGCCTTTATGCTATCACTACTGCTACCTCTGCTACTACAGTCATGGTCTATTCACCACTATTTTCACTGTTCGCCCAGTCGTTTGTCAGCTGCCGCAAATCACATGACAAATATAAAGCCAAAAAAAAACAGTCTTCGACCTGCAATCATTTGCTCCATTGAAAAAAATGACAACCCACGCGCCCAACTCTGCATTCATACGTTATCACGCGTAAAACCTAGACCCATTTACTCCTTGTGTATCGACCCTAGACTTACCGTGGTCGTCAAAAGGACCGGCATAGAGCAGGTGGCGGCTATATTCTTTTACACTTTGTTTTCGCGTCTTGCGTCCTCACGTTTCGTTGCTGCTCACTGTCAAAGCATGGTGATACAGTAGACGTGTCCGCCGTAGGAGATTAAGGTAGATGGCTAGTAGAGAGAATTAGCTCGCTCGCTAATTGCAGCGTACGTCCGCATCGACTAACACATTGCTGCAACGATTGTGGGTAGTTATCATTGTATAGAACGGGCACTAGATAGAAGTCTTCGCCTGCCGTGCGTGTACCCCCGTACCCCTCCTTGGCTAAGGCGAACCAGCAGCAACTCGCGCACAGTTGTCTGGAAATGTTGAAAACTTTAAGGTAGTAAGTGCGTTCGCCTACTTGGCTTGTTGTAATCACTTGCTTGGCCTATTCAGAAACACAGATACCTTTTTCGTAATGCACATATCCCTATCTCTATATCACGTACTAACCCTATTTTGGACCTAGGTCTTCTCAAAGAACTTTGATTCTTGACGAAAATACAAGTTTCTTCAGACTTTATTACCCTCGCAAGTACGCTATTTTTATAAAAAAAAAAAAAAAACTTGTAGCCAAACAAAAAGTGTACGTTATTCCGACTACAACAAACAGTGTGCTCAGAATAGCGCAATCAATTAAGCGTCACCCTCAAGCAAATATGGCGGAGCGGATATGAAGAAACTGATATAATAGCAGAAGTACTAAGCCGATCTCACGATATCGTACTATTTAACACACAGAATGACAATTTTATGTTGGCAGTGGTGTGACATTACCTCCCATTTCGTCACTTCATACTTTACGCCATCGCGGACATGCAAGCATCTGTACATATCAAATGAATATATTGTGTTTGACGCGATATAGTATCTGAGAATAGGGCTCTTAATGGATAGCGTCAGTTTTAGTTAGCACTATAGGATAATAAGTAGACCAACTTGATCAGTGGAACTTGTGCAGCATTTATCGTCTGCTAGAGTTGATCATTTTTCGTTCTTCGAAGACACAGGGAATAATGTTAGGTAATGACCATATATATGGTGCACATAGTTATCCGGTGCCTTGGTTATTTATTTGCTACCACTAATAGACCTGAGTTCAGATAAAACGAGTTTATTACGCTTATATTAAGTAGGCGAAAGTTTGACTGGCACAGACTCTGAATGCTTAGATCGGCTTAATCTGAACGTTCTCCAATTCATGTTCAATAACATGTTGAAGCTGCTTTCGGCAGGATTTAGACAATCATAGTGTTGGACCCCGCTTGAAATCATAACTCGCCAGGTCACCCAGTTAAACTACGGTTTTGCGAAGCAAATTGCTGTAAACATGACCTGTTATAGGTTTTTCGTATAAAATTTAACCACACAATGAGCAGAGGCTAAAAACGGGCTACTCCATTTTTATTAAGCTTCTCTCAATAATTTAAGCGTTTTTTTAAGTCTCTTTTAAGATAATGTAATCATCATTCCTTGTGTGGGCAGTCTATGACAAATAAACAGGGAGCACTAAAAATATTTAGAAATATACCACAAAAATCAATTAGAATTGATAATACATTACTGAAATACATACTGTCATGTTAGGGCGTTAACCTGCTAACTTGAGCGCCGAAGAGTATTTTTTCCCACTTACATCCCATATAATCCTAGCTCGAACAATCTCTAATATTTAGAATATGGAATCCATAGAATATACCAGCTTCATTTATAAGCATGCTAAGATAAGCTAATTTTATTGTAGTAATTACTACAGAAACTGACAAGCCCGCTGGAGAGCTATAAATTAAGGATAGATCGACTCTCCGTTTAGGTTAGTCACATTCTAATCTCCTAAAGGGCAGACTATATCAAGTGAGGGCCAATAAGCAGGACAATTATCGACGCTGAAGTTCAGTAAGGTGGAAGTCGATATCGAGTGTTTCACGGATTGTTAAAGTCCATGAAATCAAAAACCGTACTAACGTTATAATTGAGTTCTGTGACCCTGAAAGGTGCATCGCTTCTAATAGTAAAAAACTTGGCACCTTATAATGACCCTTTGTTGACGATTTTATAGTTTCCAGCACTCACTGATGACGATACTACGTACGCGGTTGGATCGGCGCCGAACGATTGGAGCTTGAGTGACCATTTCTGAGAATGCCATCAAAAAATCGTCTTTTGGTGAGAGCTGTTAGCGAAATGAGAATAGAGTGCTACCCAAATGTATTTTTTTCTAGCTAATAATCGTAGCTAGCAGCCATAATAATGATAATAACGACAGTTGTGACCACCATTTAATTGATTTATATTGTAAATATTTTTTTTTTTGGAAAAATCGTACTGAGTGAAGACAACCTTACTTTCAATACATCTTCTGAAAGTAAACAACAATTCAATGGATCACGGCATCAACATCTGACGACTACATAAAAGAGAAATTATAAAGCAAGGCGTACCTAACGATGGAAGTAAGCCTTACAAGGTCTAAATTTGCATCACCTTGTGTCACCTACCTTTACAATGAGTTTGTTACAAATCCTTTATAAGTGTCCCCCCCCCCCCCCTGAAGCCTTTGTAGCAGCGATTTAGTTTACTGGGCGATACCTTTCATGATCAGGTTCTCTCAGTCTGCAGATTTCTTTTTCTTAACAACTTCGCATTGATAATAGGGTTTATTAGTTTCTTCCGCACGATCGTGCTCAGCTCAGCTTGTCGAAAACTTTATTTATAGGGACTCTATCCTTCAGCTCTAACTTGATCAAGCTGTCATTTAGTTAACTAGGCAGTCTCAACATCATATACATTCGCTAATACCGAACAATGAAAACGTAAATTGACGGAAACGTAAAGGTCGTGCTCCCTGTCTGTTTTATCGGTTTATGTAGGTTAATAATATAGTTTGGTATTTCAAGTGATTCCATACATAACAATGCTATAATCGAAAACGCAAGAGATCCACGAAAAGCAAAGGTCTCACTTACACCCTTACATGAGTTTTTTATTCATGTAAGTTCATGTCATAAGTTTCTACGAAGATCTTGTCCGAGTCTTTTACATAGCTTAAAAATTACAGGTTGACTATAGCTTTTATAGAATTCGTTTTTGGTCTTATTCGAAAAGGGCCATTTTTTTAGTTCGTAGTTCTAAATTCAAAAGCATAAAATGCATATCTAAGCGAAGCGGCGTCTGTGTATATTCGAGGATGTACATATACATGTGGGTACGCGGTATTGCGGGAGATTCGAAATGGGTCCGTATTATGTGCATAGCGATTGTTTTCTAGTAAGTTGTACCTCGCCCGACCACGCGCTACCTTTTTGCGGAAGTGCCTTTTGAGCAAAGGTCACAGCAGTTGCAAAAAGTGATTGCGCCATTGGGGGCAGCGAGTGTGCCTGTTGCTGGTCTAGCGAAGAGGATGCGGAATATGAACTGTTACTCCAGTTGTGGCTGTAAAGTTAGAAGCCGGCTCTTATTTTTACGTGATGCGTTCAGTGTGATGACGGCTGAACAGATCTAAATGGCAACCGGATAGCGGCGACTGTTCTAACAAGTCTGAAAGTCAACGAAGAAAAATCGACGGATTATTGCCTTGATCAAACCCCTTTTCTTTCACTGTGTGTATTCGCATTTTCTATAGGTAGTTTTTAAAATTATAAACAAACAGCCCGCCGACGTAGTTCCCTACTGGGTTCGCCAACAGATCCTAGGTCCAAAAACAGATCGATGCCGTTCCCGGGTGACAAAAAAATCAGCGGGAATTTTTACAATATATTTTTGAATGGATTTCTACTGCCTACTTTTTCGTATTACTAAACGTACTAGGAATAAACCTGAACGAGGGCCGCCAAGCGTATAAATGCACTTTTCTGTCAGGCCGAATAGGACTCATTTACCAAACAAACTTAAAAAGAAATTAATTAGTATTGAAACAGGACAACGATCTCTACTTTTGCTGAGGTAGTAAGAATGAAAAGCAAGCAATTTAATGCTGATATTCGATAAAGATCGGAATGTCTGCAATCACAATTCATGCATTTGATTGCTGTTCAGCTATTAGTGCTTCCCCTGAGGAATCCTTTTTGCAAACGGTCCCTATGTTGCATGTAAACCGTTCTAGAACGGCAACGAGAAGTGACGCCCCTTGGCGTTGTGGCAAGAAATGAACAAAGACTTCAGAAGTTTCTATGAGGATCCTCTTTTACCTCCACTGCTCTTTCCATAGTCGAAAAAGGCTCCTTTGTACATTTCTTATTACCTAGCTACGGAATGGCGACCTATCCCCGGTGCCTGCTATGTTTCTCAGTCACTTCAGATCAGGTGTGAAAAAGCAGCTTCGAAAGAAGTGAATATTGCAGGTGAGAAATATGTTTGCTTCTTGAACAGATCAGAGGAAACTAGCTACGAAGAAGAAACTAAGCAAATGTATTTTTCATTTTGCAACTTCCGTCAGATAAAAACAGAGCGAAAGCGGACCGAAACAGCCGAATGAACAACAGCTACAGTTGTAGCTGTTCCATCAATCTCTGGGCATGTTTAGAGGCGTTTGTACCCTCGTCAATTTTTCTTATTCGGCTTGTTTTATTCGACTCCAGAATATCTTGTTATAAGAATGAGCAAGATGCCACTATGTGGCTTTAAGGCCCAGTTAAAGTTTTCTTAATGGCATTACAAATCGCTAGTGCGCAGCCAAAAATTTTAAAAACGAGCCGATCAAGTAGAGTAAGAAGCGCTATATATATATATATATAACACTAGACTAGCAAAAGAAGTGTATATATCCTTGTTGTGGTTCATTTAAGTGTTTTTATTCATATTGGAACGTTAGTAATGGTTTTTTCACCTGAAAAAAATACGTGGTTCATTTGAACAAATTAAGTTTTTGTGAGTTTGCCGTCACTTTCCGCCGTTCTTAAACCAATTTATTTCTCTCCGTTGCGCCACAGGTTTTCAAGTATGGCGCTGAATACCTCGTCTAATCAGGTTTTGAGATCCTCCCCACTGTCTATCGTGCCACTACTAAGTTCATTTGACAGTGGCCAGGGGTGGTAATCTGTAGGTATGGGGTCTCGAGAGTATGGTGGGAGCAACGGAATTATTCACTGAAGCTCTTGAAGAGCATCCTACACAACCATAGTCATATGTGGCCCGGCACAATCGTGACGACGGATGACTTTGCGACTTCTGTCGCGTCCTTTATGTTGTACAGCCTTGTTCAATCGATAAAATCTGCCATAGCAGATCTTTGTAGATTGTTTCGCTACTTTCATGCACTACTTGCCATATAAGATGTAAAAAATTCTTCCAGTTTCGCCAAACCTAAGTCGGAAGCTTTTTGGTATGGAGATTTGGCTTAACGTAGAGTTTAACTATATTTTCTAGAGCTACTGCTCGTGCAGTTCTGAATAGATATCTATCATTATGGCTACACGTTACCTGGTCTATCGCATATCAAAGCTTCTGATTTTCAGTACAATTCCGCACATCCAGATGCCTGACAATAACTTGGGGTTCGCAGGTTATTCTGTTGCTCTCTAGGCCTAACACTCCGTTTTTAAACTCAACAAACCTTTCGAGCAGTCCTCTCAGTTATCCAGTTGTTGTTTTATCCGGCACAAATATCCTGAACTACCTTCTTCTTTTAATCTGGAACATCTTCCATCCTGGAAGTTTGTTAATTGTACTATAAAAGTACAAAAACGCGCCCTTGGATGATACATAATTCAACAAACAAGGGAGATTTAAAAAGGGAACGGAACGTTAAAGACTAATGACCATCACTTACATTATGACCCAGATATCTAGCAGCGCATATCAAGCAGAGCAGGTTCATTAGAGTAGAACCCATCGTAGCGGTATGGTTGACGGATTACGTAAACTGTTCCACCGTCTTCAAGGGTACCAACAGGCAACATAATAGTAAATAATTCTAATAAAATAGTTTTGGTGAGTCGAATACAAATATTACGAGGAAATCCTTATAGCAGCAAAGCAAACTGAAGTGAATCCGAATCAGTCATCCCTGCACTGAGAGTAGTCTAGAATTTGCCTAGTCATTTGCATGAAGAAAGTAATAGTCAATCGACTGGATCAGAACATTTGCCTCGTTCATACGTGCAACAATATAAAAAACGTAAGCAACTAATTACGTAATTTCAATTTTTTTTTGTTTTTTAGCCGCGTTTTCCAAGAAACATTACATTCGCAAAAATAAACGGTGACAGAGGCATCTTCATAGGCATCGAGCATGTTACTTTTAGACATTATAAGACGCTGCCTTCTGAAACAATTTAGCCAATTACAAGGTACTGAAATCACTAAGCAGGAAAAGTGGGGTAAATGCTGGCGGGCGATTTGTCTTAATGAGCGAATTTCTGGTACCACATGATAGTGAGTTATTTCTAGAATGAAACAGCAAAGCTATCATGTCGAAAAACATTGTCTCGCTTTTGGAACTCGAGTAAAAATCACCTGTTATCCAGGCTTTCCACGGAAAAGAAATTCCGATCGAGATTTAAAAAAAAAAAACTTGCCTTCTGCTCTGAGTCGGCGGTCTAAGCTGTTGCCAGTTCCCATATCTTCTGTGTGTGTAAAACGCTTCTAACATATCCGAAGAAGACTTTCGCAGAAAAAAACTACTCCAAGATCCTCAATAAGGCCTAGATGAGGCTTAGAACGGGCTTGAAAGTTTGTTAAGATAGCTCAAGAAGCAATTTTTGATGCACCCAGAGTTTTTCTATGCTAATCAACGATTTTTCTAGAAAGGAGAACGTCAATTGCCAGTCGGATCATCCACATAAACTACAGCGGTTAGTCTTTTCTAAACTTTTTGCACTTTTCGTTTGTTTGAGCCCTTGCATTTTTGGAACTTTAAGTTTACTATTAGCCCAAAATTTCCCACTCAAAATCAACTCGCTGGACGTTTTTTTTCTATGCAGCGTCTTTAAGCAACAGCCGTTAATAAGTTTACACATGCTAATACCACTCGAGGCACGGTTACCATTAAGGAGTTACTTACGAATTCAAGAAGGAATATTTTGAAATAGTGTATTTAGGTTAATGCTAGCTAAACATGACCGTCAGGGATGCACCCGCAAAAAATTCTACTGAAAAATCTGTTTCACCTTATATGTAACCTTAAAAAACAAGACATAAATTGCTAATTCGTTCGCGATTTATTTGTAAAGACTATATCAACAGCAACAGCGAACCTCACTCGGACAAATACGTATGTCAGCAAGTATAATGATTCGAGTAATTCGACGAATTGCAGTAACTATTAGATTGATTTTGCTGAGTAAAGCGATTAACTGCGCGATTTGTGTTTGAACACCACACGTTCGCGAGACATAACGATTGATTGTATAAGTAAATTGTGTAAAATTTGATGACAAAAAAGATGATGGCAAGCAATAGAATAGAGCAAAACATTTTAAAGCCTGTGCTTAATTCGTTACTTGAACGTCTACTGATAGAACTTTCGAGCGTGTTAGACGACGAGTAAAAATAGCAAAGAACAAAATCCTTTGTTGACTTTAAACTAGTCGCGCAAAAAAAACCTTTATAAAAAAACATTTAACCAAAAACATACCTACATTAGGCAAATAATTATTAATTCCAGTTAGAATTCTATATTTTATGCGCACGCAAGCGTTCATCACTGCAAGTGTTATATGCGAATTATGATGGACGTTAGCGTCCTCTATTGTACAACAATAGCAACATATCTCACATCATTCGCCGATGCACGTAGTTGAGTGGGTGCTTTTAGTTGTGAGAATCCATCACGATACGTGCACGTAGAATAATCGAAAACCTCTAATTAATTCGACATGGAATCTTCTCAATAGCTACAGGTTGTAGCTGGCCAGCCGTCTGATGGAATGTCTGAACTTGTGGCACAGATTTTGTAGCGGATGCTCGGAGAGTTCACAGAACAACTGATCTGTCCAAATAAAATTACCTCGCCGAAACAAGTGTCTTTCATACTACAATGATATAATGTACCGAGTTTCCTGCTAGCGTCGGGCAGTAAATACGTATAATCATCATGGGATAAGTACGTGATATTCACTACTTGGGGAAGTAGTGGATTATCTATGTATTGTTTCATGTCATCTACTAGATAGCGTAAAAGTGAAGTTTTACGCAACTGAAGTATTTTCTATTGTACGTTTTGTATGCGCACGTAAACGGACACCTTTACACTTATAGATATGTGCACGAATTGCTTTTTGTTTCTATGGGTTAGTGCATTATAACAGGGTAGAATAGATTGTGGCCTTCTGAAAACTTCTTATTCTTAGAACCGTAGGATAGCGTACTTGTTGATACACAGGCGTTGGCAGTATTCCTTACCACAAGCGAGATAATATTCCCCAGTGACCTTTGGAATCCTACGCAGAGAAACCGGACGATGTTTAGTCTCTGGTGTGGGCGATCTATGACCTAACGATGTATTTTGGTCATTGGAGGAAATGCTTTTTTGTTGGACACACCTGCTCACACAGCTTACAGACTGTAGCACGAAGTGGTAGCGAGTAGTGAGTGTCCACCCATACCATCCTAAATCGCCTGTTGCGATAAACCCCCCTGACCTCTTCGAAATTATGCTCAGCGGGGACCGTAAATTCGCGTATGGTTCTTTCGAATGAATGGAGATTACAATATCAGTGCGAGGAATAGGACGTCTTCATTAAATAGCCGTTCTTCATTTGCCAGCCCAATTCGCTGACCCGATTAATACCTTCCGCAAATAAATCTTAACAAATTGAATATGAATCGATATAACATGATTAACACTTAATGATTGAGAAGGAGAGGTGGCTGCGGAAAAATGGCCAATATAAGTAAACTACATTTACTAATAAGGTTATTCAGAATCCGTACGGGGTCGTGTATCCCGACTATAATTTGAGCTGAGAACGAGCGGTACGTGGACCCCTTGCGATTTTGAAGGTCCCCTTTGAGGCAAAAATCGGTAAGCGAGCGCCACTCGAAAAAAATGTATCTTTTGCACTCAATTTGTATCTATTGCTCAAAGCCTGTGTTTGTGGTGGATGGTAGCTTACTCAAAAATTTCCTATATATTAAGCAGTCTCTGAAATATAATTTTGCTTGGCTCGAAAAAGTTTATCTTTTTGAGTAGGGTGCAATTAGCTTAACACTGCGCATATTATTTGTTTTTACACTATTTATAGAAGAGGTAGTTTCTTGCTTTGAGATAAGCGTGTGATGACGGCAGGATACATGCGGGAGGTTTTATCGGAAATAGCATTAAAAATGAAGACGGTAACTGGATGAGAGTAACCCAATATGATATTTACACATGAGTCAAGGCTTGAGTTGGGTAAGATCTTAAAGAAAGACTGGTGCCGCAGTCAAGAAGGATAAATTATATTGGCTAACGGAATAGATGGAGCAGCGGAATAACTATAAAATGATTATAATAGGTGTGTCTAAAGGTCAGAAAGCATACAGTAGATTAAATAAGTCGCTCATTCGATCGTAATCGATAAGCGATTAGCTTAATTTAAACGCAATTTCTGCAATTTTCGCAAGAAATCTGTGCTTAGCAAGTCAACTAAAAAAACGCTTACCTGTTGTAAGCTATTATTAAAACGCATGCAACTTTTCATTAGAAAAAAGACAAGATTTACGTAAGGATGTTATATTGGTTAATATACAAAACAATGATCTTTCAGTAAAAATTTTAGCATCCAAAGATTGTTGTCATCACTATTTCTGATCTCGTATATTGTCATGGAAAACTTGCACTATACATAACATAGTGATCTGTGGAGAAATGATTCAGTCACCTTACTACCTGAGGAGGACTTCCGTTGCAGTGATGATAACAACTACTGACGTAGTTAATACAATAATTAAGTTCTCAACTTTTTTTTGTGCAACAAATAGCGTCAAACCTAGGGAAAAAGCCAAAATTGACTTAATAAAAGTATCATAAATACTCCATGACAGAATGTCGGCATGTATTCCCAACTTTTTGGCCTACATCAATTTCGATGTGTATACAACCAGCTAGAGCCTGATTATGAAGAGACGGGTACCGATAAGAGTGGCAGCCCTTCCCTGCCTAAATCATACACTGAAAATATTCCATTGACACAATGTACAAAAGCGAAGTAGTCATACGAACGAAAACGTTATTCGAACTTTAATTTGCACCACGTAACTCTTTTAGATGAATCTTATTCACAAAGACTGCCCCTGGGATCGCTAGGCCTATCGAAGCGGTCATCACTAACTCATTTACCCGCTACTTTAACCTGTCCACTTGAATAACTGTTGCTGTATGTGGCCTGCCAATAGGTTTGTAAGTGTTCTCAATTCGAAAAAACGTCAGGAAAGCACGTCGTAAACTCTATGACGAAAAGATCCGCCTTTAATGACGGCTTTAACGGCTCCTCTGGAGGGAGCCTCTCGATTTACCTGGAAGAAGACCTTTGTCTGTTTGCAACACGTCGGGGTATAAGCAAGTATGACTATTTGTGGACCGTTTTTTCTAGTTAACGTAGCCTCGTCGCCAGCCCTCCGAGGTCGGAGGTGCACCTTTTAGATGATCTAATTCCTCGCTCATCTGTATGTATGCGTATTCTTTCAGAATTTTTGAGAACATGATTTTCGAAACTTCGGACAGCAACTGCAACATCTCTCTGTTAATTATACCTCATCTGCATCATTGAACCTACATCCGTTCTGCGTTTACGTGCTGAACGACGAGTTTGCATTGAGGGAAAGAAGCTGCTATTCGCTCCTAATCCATATAAAAAGAATTTGGCCCGTTAATTTTTCACGACTGAGAAAAAGGTTATATATATATGTACTGGCATAAACATCAATCAAAGTGAAAATCGAACTCTCATACACTCTTCGAAGACATTTGAGGGCGATCCATTCCTAGACCAAACAACTGAATTATCTGAGTATACGTTGAAGTACCTATATATATATGTATATAGGGTTAGTGGAAAGTGTCCATTTATTTATATTATTTTTTATTTTTATTGCTTTAGAAAAGAAAATAAGTACACGCACAAAGCAAGCTTCTGTGCATGTTCTTATTCTTGTAATTCGGAAGATTAATCTGCATAATAAATGGAAAAAAACGCCCGCCAAATGTCCCTTAAGGGATCGTTTTCATAACTGGATTTACTTCGCGTATTTTTTCACCACAGCGCTGGATAGCTCAGCACTAATTTGATCAAAGACTTCGTGAATGCAGTACTTCAGGCCGTAGAGTGCTTCGATTCTCTTTTATAGACCCTGCCGTTCACCTAATTCCACAGAAAATATCGAGAGGAGTTAAGTTACCCCAACTTGATTTCAGCAAAGATTGCACACTTGATGCTCTCATTATTGTCGACACAAAAGCTCGATGCAACATACATCGATAGAGCTTGCCTGATTGAGTAGTAGTGCGGTGTCACCATCACGTTCGAACAAAAAGGCCTCAACGATGCTTTTGCCCTATAACTAACTAACTTCACACAGAGATTTTTTGTGACTGAAGTAGTTGCTTAACATCCGCCCTTGCACTCTCTGAAGCCCGGATGTAACGGCTATTTATTCACACAAGACACCATGATCAAACAAGTTGCTAGCACAAGCCCTGCGCGTCAACATAATAAAAGACGCTGGTGATGGTCCTTTGATAGTTGAGTCAACTGTACGCACGCAGTAGAGATGAAGATAATACGACGAAAGTAGTAGTAGTATAATGTTCGTCTATAAGGCGCATTGTTGGGCACGACATTGGGTTGAGGTCGCTAGATTGGTATCTGTAGAGCTCCATATTGTAGTGGGGTCACATAATCTTCCTGGCCTTACCCTATCTGCGAGTGAACCGGCCTTTTCGCGCCTTCTTCGAGAATCAGAAATTTCGTCTGTATCCTTTACGATTTCGATAGTGAATTTCTGCAAAGAAACAAACATTATTTTAAAGTCTAACAATGCGTAATCGTAAACCACACGCACTACCATAGGTATCGCTGAACAATCTACTAAGTTGTGCTTATTATACAAATACAGGACAAAATCGATCTCGGACCTTTAGCTCACCTTATAAATGATGTACATGCTGAAGGAAATCCTTAACGCAACCGTGACAAAATATATAAATTAAAATAGAAAAAATCTACGCGTTATCCGCTCGTCAACTGTTTCAATGAATATGTTTAGTATATATGAAAACGACTACGGGTGCCATCACATATGCAGATACGCTGTCCGGATGTTTCACATTTTGAATTTGGCAGGACTTGACATCTTGCGGTATAAAATCTTCCCGGCATCCTAGTGCCTGCGACGAAGTACTATTTTACAAACACAACGTACAATGATAATTAAGCTTGAAATGTAACTTCGGAAACCCAAACTATATAAAAAGTTATTGAGTCGTTGTTGGCATCAAACTTTACGGCAAAACTACGAGTTGGTAACGTTACTTATTCAAGCACGTAAAAATTCACAGATATATATATATATATATATGTATTATATAACTGGGGATGTAGATGGCGATATAATAGCGAAGCTGGCGAAGCATCGACGTAGATAATATTGAGAGATGTATAAACGTGTAGCCTTTTGTGGATCAAACAGAAACGAACAGAAAAGAAGAATGGAGGTAATGACTCGCATGTCAACGGATATTGCAATGGAAACACAGCAGGGAGTCAAGCAACCGACTTTTGCAAAGATTGGAGGCCTATTATGATACTTTCGACGACGAAAGCTAGGTACGGACAGCGAGAGTGAAGACTATCAAAGTGAGAACAACGAATTTAGCGGTTACATGTCAGCAATAACAGAATACATGCAGCAAATCTTGAGAAGGACACAAATAAGAAGAAGAGCTTCAACGGTACGGATGTAAGCATGCACGTATAAGTATGTCATATGCAATAGACCATTTTTAGAATATGCTATATAGATCTCAGTTTATTTTCGAAGTAAAATAATTTTTACGAAAATATCTTGAAAAAAATCTATATACGTATATCATTAGAGCCTTGCTAACCATATACTATTTTTTAATTATTTTTTTGGGATTTTTTCAGTATTTTCTGAATAATGATGGCAGTAATAATAATAATAAATGTAGTATATATTAGCATTTGTTTCTTAAATACTGACATTAGAAAGTGCGGTGCATATTTTGTTATCTATATTCAAGTTCGATTGGAGCAAAGTGTTACTGGACTAATCTGCTCGTACATAACAGTGCTAAATGTAAATCTGAATGCGTTGTTTTCTTTTTCTTCAAACAAACTCATTCTGTAGCACTTTCACGCGTGAGCTCACCATTAAGAGCATAGAAAGTTGTCAACTTCGATAGGTTGACGCGTGACTGATTCCTGCTACTGATGACGGTTCGTGACAAAAGCGACATCCGAACAAATGAGTGTAAACTGGGTAGAGAAGGAGTAAAATCCCTGGAAACTACTCACGCTTGTGTATCGCCGAGATAAACGATTGTCAATCTTCAATTTTTTCTCTGCTGAACTCAAAAATTGGTGATTGACGGCTTTTTTTCGGGTAAGGTAGATGTCACTTCTAGAAGGCTTGCCTGGAATTAACCTTCATTAAAATGTAATGAAGAATCGGACTAGTCATTATGGCGTTTATCAGCCGCTGTGCTCTGTGAAGCTTCGAAGAAAACGAATACCCACAAGAAGCGATAGCGATTTTACATATACTCCATCGTTAAGTACCCCACGGGCTCTTTTATGAGGCTTCCCTATTTATCCAACAGTTGTTAGTGTGTTAAATGGGTAACTCGAGGAAGCTGTATCATCGTAGTGGGCTATGCAACAAGTTATGGTGCCCGATGTAATTCTACGCCACCGGGCTCTGTCAGTATAGAAAATAACCAGTGCTAACAGACTTTTATTGAAATAAATAATTATTGAAGACTACATGATATGTTGGGTACCGGACAGGAGTGCACTAAGGCGCTCATATTTGTCGTCCCCTTTATGCACCGTACAATGCATACCTGAATTTAAATCAAAAAACCCACGAAGTAGACGGTGCCAGGACCGACTGGGCAAAACGATATATTGTAGGAAATTAAATTATAAGCACGGCAAAAACAAAACGGCTTAAAGTGGTTTCCAGTAGCGGTGGAGGAAGTTTTTCTTTGAACTACGATAATCTGGAAGCAGGTCTACAATAGGCAGCATACAAGAACGCAACTTCCAGTAATCTTGACCTTGGCACAAATGTCTAATGTAGAATCTAAATATATGCTAATAACTTAAACAAAGGTAAAAAAAAAAAGAGGATCTCAGCTTGTACGATTATCTCAATAGCCAGGTTAGGGTTTGAAAGGACAGTAGGATGACATCCGGCAATTGGAGTGCCACCAACCGCGGTTTTACAGTCTTTGGCGGATGCAGTCGTTTGTAAGCATAGGCGCTTCAATAGAAAAAGAGATATCAACGGTAGCTGCACTCACGGACAGATCACAGCGCTGCTCCGGTGGCGGCATCAGCAGCAGTCGCATTGGCTGATGGCAGCTTTGAACGGTTTGTGTTCGACGGGTACTCCAATTACAGGAACATCCTCGAGCCACGATAAGCCGAACTAGGCAAACTCAACTCTTGTCGGTCGACTCGTGAAGTCGTTGGGTTAACGAACTGCGGTGAACTAGCAAAGCATGGATCTTTCCTTTATTTCATTGCTTTCCATGTTCTCTTATTGTTTCCCTTATTCATTTACGTTCACAATAGAACGTCTTTGCGCGCTCCTCCTTCTCAGTGGGCCTTAGTAGTATCCTATCTACCCAGACGAATACATGGACCACGTATAGCCAGCCGAGTGCTTGTTTAAAATTTACTAAGGAGGTCCTTGCAGCGCCGCGAACTGTAAGCTATAACTTAAGAACGAATCGGCGCTCTGAAGCCAAGCGTACAGCGTTATTATAAATTGACTTGGAGATTAAATTATTGCTAATTTATTTTCTTAAAAGACTGAAAAACGTAAAGAATGGGCTGAGCCAGACGGACATGATAAAGGACAGAAGGGCGCACTTGGTGCGCACGGGTTCCCGGCTGTGCCTTCTTGGTCTGTCCTCTCCCGTGCCGCACTTGACGACGACACTCAGTGCATTTTCTCGTGTCTCGCGGAAGAGAAAAGCGAGGTGAGGAGCATCCCAACAACAAAAGACAGTCAAAGAAGCCACAATAGTGGTGATATCAGAGAACAAATAATACTGTAGAATGCAAAAGTAATGTGCACTGCAGGGGCAGTTGATGAGGTTTTTTTTTTCCTAAAAATATCATTAGCTAGTTAGCTGCTAATTTGAATGGTTGGCGTCACCTGCAGTAGAAAATAGGACAGCGAACGAGGCCTATTCAAATGTCCTACTATCATGCAACATCTGCTAACCACTAGCGCACCATACTCATACCTGTGACCAATGAGAAAGTTTCTACCTCGCGCTTGCTAAGAGAATCACTAGCGTACGTTCTTGCTATGCCTACGGTATGTTTTGGTCGACTGCACGGAGCAAAAGCTCGTAACAACGCCTAGTAGCTCCTCTGAGCCAAGTTCTAGGCCGTTTGTTTGTCCGACTGGTCTCTCTAAACCTTACTCGCAAGGCCCGAAAGAGGAATGTTGATACTTGTCTCGCAGACGCGTGTGAGCGACGTTCAATGTCGCTGTTGTTTCCGAATCATAGCATGTCTCAATCTGATCAACATCAAATCACTTCGTAGACATTGTGGAGATCAGATCTCACGAGCTCTTGTCGAAGTGTTCTATGACGCAACATGCTTGAGCTTTCAGCGGAGTTGTTTAACATTATTATTACGATAATTGCGCAGTAGACGTAAGTTGAACTGTAATATGAATCAATAAGTTAGTATTAGGTTCATTCAACTAAAAGTAATAATAATTGTGTGCAGTCGTAAGTTTGTTCTAAGACAAAAGGAATTTTGCTTCGTCCGCTGTATCTTGTAAATACACATAAGATTAGATAAAGATTACGAACTTAAAGGACCTTTTTATGGTTGAACTGGTCATTTTGTTTCGTATTTATAAACAGTGTATAAATTATCATTATATGGATAACAGAGAACTAGGCATCAAGCTATTACAAGCTGAGGACTGGCACTGACTGTAGTATAATAGAATGATACATGGTCACCTCGCCACTATACCATCTTCGAAGGAAAGTTTTGATTGACCATACTGGCAACGCCAACCGAAAGTAATTATACCTCATTGCGTTCGAACCTATGATTACCAGCTGTAACGTTGAGTGAACGCCGCATGGCCGAAGAGTCATCTATTGACTATTCGGAAAAACTGTGCCTAGGTGCTGACCGACTTGCTAAAGTTACAGTTAAATTAATTTGCAAATTATTTTTTAATAAGTTGTGAAGAGGCTTTCAATGTAAGCATGTGAGTTATTTAATGGCAAAAAAGAAAAGCAAAATTTTCGAGGCATAACCGATTTCCTGAAAGGAAATTGTATCTTACAATAGAAACTTGCAGTGGAATCTTATAGGATTTCCGATCCTTAAACTATTATCATAGTTCTATATAATAACGAGCTTCAATGCTGGGATAAGAGATTCCGCAATATTGAAACTGATCAGTTTCTATATAATCGTCGTTGAATACATCTAGAGATCAGTAAAGATTAGATCCTTGTCTACACGATCGCACTCTTCACCGTCGATTCTACAAATTAACGCAATATTACATTCTTTATATCTTTAAGCTTCGAAAAATCCAGCCGCTTAATATGCCATGAGATCTGAGCAGCCTTTAGGAAGGCTTTTTCGAATTTTCAAAAAATCAACACGAATTCATTAACCCCGAAACCGGCATATGCTTCCGTCACGCATTTTGGAACCTCCGTTCATTCATTTGTGAAAGTCTTGAAATTTGCATTATTTTTTCTCATTCTAGCTACGCGAATAGATCCCATTATCTGGAAAAAAAAAGATAGATTGAATGGTCCTCTCATAACAGATAACGCCTGTGGCATCGACAAGATGAAAAAGTCACCAAAATGTATCGGTTCATCTCAAGAGCCTTAAAAATAGGCCTAGCACACTGCTTCTTGTAAAGCCAGCAGCGGTCGCGGTGATTTTCTATGACATCGAAAAGAGCGCGAAGCGTACCACAACCCATGTAGACGTCTACAGTCATGCCGCATTCTGTTAAACGACAGTACGATTGTGTGAGCATGTGGCCCTTTGCACAAGCTTTTATTATTGATATTGTTGTCGCTGTCGAAGTCTGCCTGACTTCATGTGCGATGGTAATAGACGAAAGCAGTATCGAAAACCTTCACGAGCAGAGAAACCGAACGATCAGAAATGTGTAAGACCAAATGGCGGAATGCGTTTCCACGCTGCTTCCGATGTGCAGAACGCTGCACGTTTTACGGCTGCATGGGAGCAGGCGACGTAGAGGGCTGGAAAAAGAGATGGAATAAGGAGCATGGCTGCGCTGTTGTCGTCCCTACATATTGGCCTATCTGACTCGGGACGCTATTAACTTGTTCCAGATTGTAAGTCCCGTGGTGATTAGTCCCCAGCGAACGGGTCTTTTCGGCGCCTTCTTCGTTCTTCCACTAGTCGAGCGACTCGAGAAAAAAGGAGAACATGGAAGGCGACACACGGCTGATATCAACCGAGGATGAATCAAGCCTGGATTCTAAGCAGAACTTTGCCGTTTCCGGCAACCGATACTAACTAGCCCGTGGTCTATGGTCTATAGTTGCTCGACAGGCAGTTGCTGCTGCCAGCTCTTTGTACCGATGTACTACAAGCTTGCTTGTCGAGCGGCTGACCGGTGGGCAGACAATATCTTTTCTAGATTCCCTTCCCAGTTGCTGTTCCTTCTTCGGCGTTTTCTTCGCGACTTTGTTTGCTCATTGTTAATATACCTATCTACATGAGCCTTGTTCCATTACAGCCTCTTTCTATGACAATAGCAGAAGTTGCTGTTCCTTTATGGAGGAAAAGTCGCGGGAGCACATGTGGCAGCAGGCGAAGGAGTGGCTCCTGCAGATCCAACCAGAATATCATTACATGGGCCTAACTATTGTCTGGTGTTCGAAATCGTTCTCTAGAAATGACTCATCACTATGGCTAGCAGACTATTTAAATATCGTGCTTCTCATGAGCGGATACGCGGTATCTCTTTCACCTATGCAGTGCGTATGTCCTATGCAGTCAAGTAAAAATTCTGGCCTATAGTTTATAGCTATAAAATAGCCAGCTATCCGGTAGTAACTATTGCTCTGCTTCAGTTCTGTCTTTGTCTAATGAAAAGAATCAGATATTGGTTAACAATTAAAATAGTTTTGTATTGCCAGGCCACCGACCTTTGCATTGTCGAAGCCCGAAGTGATCGTATGCCTACATTGAAATAATGTACTATGTATTTATGCATACAAACACGCAATGCTACTGAAGGATTTTTCAAGTTGTTGCAAAAAGGTCCTATTGTATGATCACGAATCAAAGTAGTAAAGTAATTCTTAAGTAAAGTTAGCATCAAAATTATTAAGGCAACATGTCGGTATGTCATGTATCTATTTTGGTCACGCAGTTCAATATCGCACGAATCGTGCGATCATCTTTTTCACTCAATTATTTTTTAAAGCTAAATAAATACACGAAAACATAACACAGACCCATTTTTCCATCCACAATTAACTAAAAATAAGCTTTTTGTACGCAGTCTTTTCTCTAATTTTGCTTTGATTACCTCATCGTAATTTTGCGAAGTCCAGTTGCATCTAATTACGACACATTATTAATTCTGTGTCGAATTGTTGGCCTTTGCGTATAATTATCTAGTAACTGTAAATAACTAGAAAGACTGCATGATTATCTCATACGAATTCGGCATACACTGCCGGCAGTTAAAATAGCTCTAATCCAATTGACAGGTTGGTTGAATTTCGACAAAGTACGCTGAGGGTATACTGCTGTGGGGTGTCAACATTCGACGACGAGCACGTATGTCTTCTGGCAGAAAACCCCGGTACGTTATCAACTAGGCATTACCTATCATTGCGGCGAGCATGTGTTGTCGGTAACGCAAATTGCGCCGATAACACCGGCCGCCACACGAAATACCGCACACTTACGATGTCTAAACATTTCGTTTTCCCTGTTTTCCGGTACTGTCTAATTGCTTGACGCTCATCTAATGGTACCCTTTTCCCGTAAAACCGAATATCTGTAGTCGTCACGCTATTTCGGGTTCTTCACATAGTTCGTCCGTCGGAAGTCACAATCGTGTTCCAAATACGACCACTTCCGTAGTCTCACATCTTCATAAGCGTCCTTACATCTTTCTCTACAATACTGTTGCCTATTGGAAGTCGTATGATGTCGAGCTAAAGCTCATTGTTACGCCGGTCGGCCATTATTGGCCGATTGGAAAACGAATGTTTACGTTAACGTTCTTTTCAGTGCGTATTACTCGGTTTAAGAAAGGAAACCTGTATCAGATAGGTTTGACGTCCCTTATCCTATGCTCTACCTTTACCTGATATTGTGATTCCTCTACTTGTTCGTCCTTTTCTATTATGTCAAGCTCGTTTTTCTCTGTCTGAATTCATTTTGTAGTGACAACTTCTCATCGAACCTCGAACGTTTTTGCCACTGACTGTAAGTGTGCAGACCCGACAAAAAGCAAGCCGCGGTAAAGTGCATGATAGTGTCCCGTTTGCCTTACGTGTGTTAATATGTGGCTCAACCCACAACCAAAAATTCAAGTAACAATCGCGATAACATACACAGAAAACGGAATATGGCTGAATATCTGAGTATGAGAGGCTCCCTAACCCTCCTATGATGAACTGTGTCTGCTGGCAGAACTAAAGGTAATAAAGCACAAAGGTTTCTTCTTCTTTCCTATAACTAGCTAATCAGTAACAAATGCTAACCTTTTAAAGAAGCGCTTGTGAACCCAATAAGTGCTATACTTGACGTGCTTAACCGGCATAAGAAACAACATTTCAACAGTGTCCCTCGACCTAACTGGGATGAGCAGCCAGTGGTGCATGGACTACTGAATCGCTTCGTTGCTGGTAAATATAATTTAAGGCATGGTTATGATACCATCATAGTATCGTCACTGTTCTGTAAGGCCGACTGAAAAGTTACGTTTGCAGTCGCCTCCTAAAATCCTGACGTGAGACATCAGCGTGGGCAAGTGTTGTCTATTCTTTCACACGAAATTATGTTCTTGTAACCAGTAGCGATACGTGGCCCACACGTTGTTTAACTTTGTATATTCACTGCTGCAGAATATATCCTACTTGAAACTCCTGGAAACATCTCAGGATTTCCCGAACGCTTAGCAGGAAACGCTCAGCTATTCCCAGCCATTTTCTCGAGTAATAAAATGTTTCTTTATTGTTCACCGATTCTTATAAATGTTTTTCCTTCCCACACACGTACAGAAATTGGGCCTGGTGACCGCGTCAAGTAAGATAGGACTGATTGCTGTGAATTGCAATCGAATAAAAAAAGGACTCAGAAGCCCAGCCTGAACTGCGGCTAAAGAAAAAAAGAAGCTAATAAAATAAAGCGACGCTGGCAAAGTTAGATTGAATGATGTTTTAATACAGGAGAAGGAGACGTCAAAAGAAAGAATGGATTTATTTCAAATCATATTTTCCTTTCGCTTTTTTATCAGTATTATAGGATTCATCACCTAGCAGAGCTATACATATATGTACATTTTTTTTTTCTATTATATCGAAAACTACTGATAATCAGGTATTGGCCAAGTAATTATGAGAATAATTAATTTGAAAAGTTATTTGGAAATGATCATGCGAATCTTGAAATTATAGAAGCCGTAACTAAGTCCCACATGGATCGTGTCAGATAAAACGGATACTTCCGTATCGTCTCATTAGGACTAAAATCCCCTCAATAGGCCCTCAAACTCGCAACGAGAAACAAGTTTCCTTTACAAAATACACCGTCATTTATGAATTGTCTATATGTATATATAACTTAGCTACTGATATACGCAGGGTGAGCATCGTAACGTTGAGAAGCACAACCTTAGTTTGAGAAGAATTTAATCGTCGAAACCAATTATTTACGTATCTCACCTGCATTCTCTTAGCTCACGATTCCAATATTATTAAATTATTATTATATTACCAAAGCCCTCATTATCATTTAAACAAAAAAGACCATAGTTGATATTTTAGTGAACGTATATGTTAGAAGTATTCTTTGTTTTTAATATAATTAATTTCAACGGTAACCCTAGAAATAAGTACAATTTTTGCCGTGGTTCTTGCTTGCCCTTGCGAATTCCAACCACATGACTTAGGGCTTATAGTTCTCATCGCGGTACTTACCGGCTAAATATCAGGTGTATGTTTTTGACAAATATCTATCTATAACGGTACTTTCAAAGCAGACATATGGCTTTTTCACTGGGGCTTCAGACAGACGTAATTTCAAAACGTAGAAATCAACGTTTTCTTTCGAAAAGTTATAAAATTTATGCAGGTACATGCAGAGGTCAGTATAAAATTTATAGCTAAACCCCATTGCATTTGTGCTAAATTCATCTGAGTTTTTCTGCCTTGACTCTCCTGAATCCCACAAGAAATACATCAATTGCCTATATTAGGTCAACGTGTGAGATAGTCAGTGATTTAGGACTGCACCTGATGGACAAACAAAGCATGCTTATTCAATCATCTTAAAGATAGGTGTTCCAAATCGACTGCTATATAAGGTCGCATACGTATAGGTCGACCTATTCATATATCCGTATCTCATTAAAGACGTCGTTTTTTTTTAAGTAATTATACAAATGAAACTGACAAAGGTTGTATCGATCAAACAGTGGACGAAGTACTCTCATTAAAAAGGTAGCCATTTTCAGTTGCGGAAAAGAAACATCGCAAGCCCTGAGCAACTCTATGAACTTATACGATAGCCTGTGCGCGCTTTGTTCAGTTAGAGTCACCGGTGAATAATACCGCATTCTAACTGCTTCTTTTTTTAACACAATCCCACTTGTGCAAAGTTAAATGTGTGTAAACTATAAAAAAAATTCATTTAATAAGACTATAGGTAAAATTTAATGACATTATTTAAGATAACTAAGTATAACTATTGCCACCCTTAAAGCATTTCCTGTATAGAGATACTATCGTAAAGACGTAGCTCTATGTGCAGCAGTCGCAGTAGGTGCTAGAAAATGTCAAAAGTAGTAATGTCTAATGACGAGTGATGTCGACGGGCACAATTAAGGTAATAAGGACAGGCGGAGTCTGTTCCGAAGAAAATGTGGGAAGAGGGAGAACAAATGTAAAATTAAGTCAAAACATCTTACCTAGGTACAAAAATAATGTAAATAACCTACGTCTACATAACAGATGAATGTAGCCTTAATATCTGTAGGAGTAAGAACGAGATAATGAACAATGACAGCAGTTTCTGAGTACAAAGCTTGAACGCATTTATTTGTCTGGTAAGACTGCTTCTTAGAAAGATCAATAACTAAGCAAATCAACATTTATGAGTCTACACGTCCATCCACCAGTACAGGCTCAGTACCGAAGGCAGATAATGGCATGATAAACTTTATTCCAAGCCCTCACCCTGGTTTAGTGATGGTGCCGTTTGTCAATGGACGAGGGGCAAACATAATATCTGCTGCAAATCGGTGTTTTCAAGCAATTCCATCTTAGAAATGTCTTGTACATAGAACTTTTATTGTAGTCCCAAATAGTAATACAATTACCTGACCAAAATATCGCCAATTCTCTGATTGATCTTACAATAACTGTAATATCTGACAGGCTTGTCACACCTTGCCCCGTTGAGGATAACGCTCATCGTTACAGCTTCGATAAAGAAAACGTGCGGCTAGAAAGTCAAGTTTGTTATTAGCTAATTGACACTCATTTCGTACTTTCTCTATGAGCTTCTTTTCATACCCATACCTAACAACATTTTGAAATAAGCAAGATGATCCATAATAGTAGATTTCCCGATTGTCGGCTATATTGAGCAGAGTATATAGCTGACTTTCAATTGTTTCTTTTTCGCAATACTCTACAAATATTTTCAAATATACAAATGTATAAGAACGTTCAAATAAACTGAGATCGAGATAACCGAGATGAACAAACTATTGCATGATGTTGAAAAATCTGAAGTTTGTTGGCCTGTGTGCTTGTGCCTCAGACACAGATGAGACTTGTTCATCGGAAGATACCAAGTCCGAATGGCGCTCGGTCTGCATTACGACTAAGAAAACCCAAACTTAAATGAAAATGATTGCCTACAAGTGCACTATAATTCTTGGTAACGTTTTCTCAATTGTCGACAAAAGTTTACAGAAACCCTGCCAGAGCCTTTTGGACACGGCACCGTAACGCTTCTACCACTTGCTTGTCACATACCTGGAAAGACTGTGATCAATCACCTTGTACAATATATTTATGAAGATCATTACATGGGCACAAGAGCCTTAACCTAATTTACTTCGGTAAGCGGTATCTTATGGTTAATGTAAATGCTTTGGTGAGTTCCGCTAGAGAGATGCCCGTTCGCATCGCCGCAAACATCTGGTATAAGTCTACTCCTATTTTGCTTAATGTTTCACCACGATCCTTAAGGGCACGGTTATTATGACGATTATGAAGATGGTATTGCGCCGTAATGGCTAAAGAGCACCGTGCAATTTTATCGCCCACGGCTTAGGACACACTTTGAAGAGTTTTTTTTATTTCTGAGTTAGGCGTTGTTGCAAGCCTTCTCTTAAACTATAACGAGCACACTACACAATGAAAAGCTTAATTTTTAATGTAATTTCTAATTGTTTCATTATTACTGAATTTGAGTTTCCGATCATACAGTAGCCTATTTGTGCTTAAGTTTTTATATTGTTTGAAACTCTGTGGTCGACATCAAAAAAAAAAATGTCGATCCACTCGGAAAGGTGAAGAGAACATGTTCACCGTAAAATGGTGTTCCAGGAAGGAATTACGCTAACACCGATGAGTCAACTGCACGAGGCATCTGGTTTTCGATGGTTTGAAAATTATGAAAGCTGAATATGATACATCATTTGCTGTTCCCCCAAGAAGATAACTTCCGCAGATCAACAGAGTAATATCTGCTATCGAACTTGCGTCTGCTGAGCGCAGTAGCTACAATCGTAGGTGATGTATGGTGCGTTAACTAACATGAAAGGTTAGGTACTTTTTAGAACAAGATAATGGTAGACACTTTTACCTAATATATATATATATATATATACTTGTGATTATAAATACGCACACACATATATATATATATATATATGTGTGTGTGTGTGTGCTGAGATCAAATATGAGCTGCAACTGCTTATGATGATCCCTTAGTGGCTCAGTGTATGTGTCATCCGTTATTACTTTGAGGGTCTTTGTTTCGTCGATCACAGCTCAAATTAAGCATCAAATTATACAATAAACAGGACAAAAACCAATCGTATTTTAAAATAACGCTCGCTCGCTAACTACAATGGTAAAAATGCAGAAGCTATAATTAAACAGTTTGGGTCATCTACCGTACTCACCAGGTTTTGGTCGTATAAATGATCACTGTTTTTAAAATATCGCCTATTTTCTAATGGGAAGGTTGTTCTAATCCCAGGATACGAAAACTTATAGATTTTCACGCTCCTGACTTCTATAGAAGTGGAATGGTTAAGTTACCATCAAAATGGCAGAAAGTAATCGATAATAAAGGCAAAAGCTTTGTTCGAGAATAAAAGCGTTATGCCTCCAGAAGTTCGAAAAGCTAGAGTTTACTATGCCGCATTTCACACTGAAGGATATTGAAGTCTTTATATATATATATAAAGTAGCTATATATGTATTTTTTTATTATTTAGAACTCAACTGAAAAATCGAAATATATTTATTCCCGGATTCGAATCTAGACGACATCACTGCATCACTAACGAGAGGCGCAGAACTACAAGTTTCCTGCGGTAAACCCCCTAGTCGTGAGACTAGTTCATAGAAGTCGAAAATCAAATGATCCACCATTATTATATATATCTAAGTTGCATAAGTGTTACTAAAGTATGAATAAGTTGTCGAATTAATCACACGGCCCCCTCATTTATCATTATATGGGTGAATCGCAGTGATTCCGATGCAGGTCATTTTTTCGACCTTCACCTTGTAATTTTGTCTGTCAAAGCTTGAAGACATAACCTATTTTACGCTTCAAATAAATTTATAATTTTCCTAGATTAATGTCGTTGGGTTACTTGATTCTAGTTAATAGCTAATAACTAAAAAAATTTAGAAACCTTATGGTTGAGTATGACCGCAAACATAACCGAATGACCTTGGGTTAAGTACAACTCAGAATGCCAAAAAGGGACCCTTCGTGGAATATTGTCCTACTGTTTTTCCATAATAATAGTCCATAATTACTATTATTCTATTCGCTTAATTTAAAAACTCTAAAACTACATCCGTTTTTCTCGTCTAGTCCCACAATTCTGGAACGGAAGTCATTGAAGGTTACTTGCAGCATATGGCATGTTTTAAAATAATCGACAAACCTTATGTCCACATGTTATACCGCTAGGTTTTCCTTCACCCGTAAATACGTGCAATTACTCGACGGTCAGTTATTAGTATGCTTGCACTGTTTGCAAGAGCCGTAAGAACAAGAGTTTTGGTTATGATAGTAACAGGACATTCGAAGAAGTCTCCATCGTCGTTGTTATCCTTTAACTCACTCAGTTGGCACATCCTCCTTTGTCCGGGAGAACAAATGTACGTTCGTCGCCGCCAGTGGCCCCGCTGTGTTTCGGCCTACTCTTTTTCATGTTTTTGGCTGTAGGAAAGCCTACACATCTAGGAGTTTGGCCTGTGTAAGGCTTACAGCAGAATCAGCCGCAAGTAGTGGTAGGACCGACAGCCGGCAATGGCAAAGAAGTTGCGTTATGATGGCTTCTCTATTATGAGGAACAACGCTTCTGACGATGACGACGATGATGATGATGATAGTGATACTGATGATGCTCGTGTTCATGCTGATGATGTAGTTAGATCGTCCGCCCCATGAGAAACACAAAGCGGATGAAAGCGACGCAAGAAGGGGGAAAAGGCGCTGATCTATCGGTTGTCGCCAAGAAGAAAGCTGACGGGAAGACTCAGCTGGATGCAGCAGCCTACTAGTAGGCAGATAGCTGGGTAGGTAGAGCAGCTGGCAAAGGTGGCTAACTTTCCGCCGAACGAGTGCATCAGGTATAAAAGGCCCGGCATGTACGTGACGCCTCAGGCAAGAACCTCCTAGTGTCAACGCCCAAGCAACCGCATCATACCGAGCACATGCAGCGCATGCGTCGCATTGGTCCTTTTGCGTCTTGCCTTCCTTCACTCAGTAAGGAAGGCAGCAGCTGGAATGGAGGCGGCAGCGGCAGTAACATCAACAAAAAACGCTCCATCAGAGTGAGCGGCTAAAATCTGAGGATCAATTCCGACATTGTTAGTGGCCGCGGCGATAACAACAACAACGGAATATAGAGTTTGAGGGTAACAACGCAGGCAACGTCTATATGGTGACTAGAATGAGTAGGCTTATGCAGAGGCAGGTCCGCATCGGTAGGGTGAAGGCCTACAAAATAGCAAATAAACAAGGGAAAGAAAAAAAACATTGCAGCGTACGTATTACATTGCCGCTAGAGGGAGCAGGTTGCACGGGTAAGATGCAAAAGAAACCGAAAAGTCGTTCCGATTCAGCTGGCTACGCTCGCCAGCATCAGTATCTCAATCTTGATTTCAGTTTCACCTCTTGGGACAGACGACAAATCTTATGCAATAACTAAAGTGAATCCGATGCCAATACGTGAACACAAGCCTAGTCAAAACAAAGCGATCCGACTCTTTAAAAACTATTTTAATGATTATAAAATTCGCTTGTAACGGTCATATCGGGAAATCATCATCCGTCCAGGATATTATTATCTTAACATACTGTTACTCTAACGACAGTTACGCAGTATTTCTAGGAAACACCTAGCTCGGCAGATGGCATAACAGTTCATGCAATTAGTGGCGAGTAAGAGATAGAATCAACTAAAAATCAATCAATCAGAATCAACTAAAAATCAATCAATCTTTAACTTAGGACAAGTGATTTGAATAATATTTTGAAATTAGGCTTTCTTTAATCAATCCTGTAAGCTTTTAGCGCTATTGGTTTCATTACTTACGGATAGAAAAAGAAGCACTTGTGTCGGATCATAATCATAGCCATTCGTGTATAACACATTCACAAAGCCAGTAGCTTGGATTAAATTATATCTGATCTGAGATCACAAAATTTGTACGGATTTATTATGCCAAGGTTTGCAAATAGGCACAACAGACAGACATTAGCAACTTAGCAATGACTTATCAAAGTTACTTCGGTACATTTTAACCAAACACCGTTTTCATGAATCACTGTTGTAATATGATGAAAGTATGTACCCATTAATACCACCATCCGATGAACACGTCAATAATTCCTCCGATGCGATCAGTCTGGCTAGCGGTCTAAGCCGTACGGATATATTGTACGAAAAGACGGAGAGGAAACTCTGACTAGTGTAGTTCTTCCTAACCTTATTTTTCTCCATGGGACGAATCGAGAGAAAAAAAACCTGTCCCTTGACACTCGTACTGCCACTTGTGTTAGTTAGTGGATACCCGCGTATCTGTGTGTTTATAAAAAATTGCGTGTACCTGTGTGTGTGTAAATGTGTTTGTACTGTTAGATTCCTCTGTCTTCTCTGCGCCCACAGAATGCCTCGATCGCCTAATCAGAAACTACAGCAAAGTGTATTTGCTCTTGCTGGCGTTTCGCCTGGAAATAGTCTAGACAAAAACCGTCTATGCCATCTGAATACGGGCTGATGACGGCTGAACTAGGGGCTGCGGTGGGTGTCGAGCACCATTCAGATTTTTTGCCGACAAAATGCAATAGTAGTGTTTCACGGTAAACGACCATGAAGACTGTGTCTTCTTACATAAAAAGAAGATCATCTATGATTCGTTTAAATGAGAAAAGCAATTTATATGCCTATATGTACTTTGGTTAAGACAAATGCTGAAGTGAATCCCTGTCTTCAGCAACGAAGAACGAAAAAGTATAGAAAAAAAAAAGTTGTGCTTGCCAGGATTTGGGTGTCCCCTATCGAACTTTGTATTTCTAGTACTCAAGCGGAAATTGACTAAGTATTCTGAAAGCAAAAACTCCAATCTGTTGAAGATAGACACCGATTTTATTAAACATCAGCATACAATTAGGATGATTATTATTCATATCACTGTTATTTGTTACACCTAATTTTTGCTTCTTTTAATCTTGTTTTTTATTTATTAATTAAATATAATTTAATTAATAAATAAAAAAAGAAACGGTACACATAAAATACATATATATATATATTTTATGTGTACCGTTTCTTTCATAATGATTTGATTTCCGAGACTCAAACTATCTTATATACTTCCCTCATAGGCGCTCACATCACTAGGCTTCGCTCTGCGATCATCAACCTGCCTTCACCTATAACAAGGCAATCGGTACTTCTTATAATTATACGATAGACCTAAGAGCCAGGTGCGGCTTTTTATACTCCGATTTTCTGCGTCCGCTGTCACCGTTCGGCATTCAATCAAACGACTGGCTGCCAACACGAAACGAAATGTGGCTGGGCCTAGGTTCGAACCTACATCACAACGACAATTAGCTATCACGGAGACACCCACGTGTGGCTAGAACATTTGATGCCTATTGTTTTCAGACAAGTTCAACCATTCAGTAGGTCTCAAGTGCCCCGACAACACGGGCTTAGCTAACGATGAACACATGATGTTGTACGACCGTAAACGTTGTTTGAGATAAGTCCTTTGTTTGCTAATACATCATCGTGTGCTGTGTCGAGTTTGCCGCCGCACGCGCTACACCTGCGAACAGCACGACGCTGACAACGCTCGTGCACGGAGACGTACATAAATTTTCACAAAACATACACTTAGAACACAACGAAAGAGGCGAAGTCACACGTTACACAATGTGGTTGTTTCAACGTATGCGACATCACTGCCCTAGGGTTGAACACGCACCCATCATGGCATATATAAATAGTTTTTCCTCTATTTAAAGAGTCCTCCCTATGAGTCAGCGGCGAAAACGAAGTATTGCTTTTATCCAGCATCCTCTAATCTGTAGAAGGAGACGCGAGGGTCCAGAACCCGTGGGAAACATCAGCTAATGAGCCTACTCGTTCGGCCTGTCGGTAGCCGCCAGGAAGGTTATGTGTGTATATCTATCTAGGCAGTATATATATATATATTGCAATAGTGCAAGGCAGAAGTGGTCGCGCTTGAAAAGCCAGTTATCGCACAGCTACTTTGCTCATTCTCTACCGCCATTATTAGCGCCAACACCACTCGCTTCTCAGTCGGCGCTGCTTAGTGAAGGACCACAAGTCAAGATTGATATAAACGGGCGACGGAACGGAAGCAAGTGCTGCGGTTACGCCATGAAACCGCACGCCCGTGTCTCAAGGCCCAAACTATAATGGTAACTATAATGGTGACGCTCTGTCGTCAAAATAGAGTGGCATATATTCATACACAGAAGCATAAAAGACCCTTTAGCAATCTTGTGGCTTAGGCTAAATTACCTAGTGATATATCGTTTTGTACCTAAAAATAGTGATAAAAATATATTAGCTTTGTCTAAAATTATCATTTCGTCTCCTGAAGTATGTGCAATCTTCTTCTAGCTTTGCAATGATTGGCAACACTTTATATTAAATTAAGCTAACAGGCGAAGCTCGCTCTGTCTATAATAATGTATATACTCAATGCGATACGCAGGATGCTTTGCAGGGCATATAGCCAAAAACGATTCAGGTTAAACCTACTAAGTTCTTTATTAGCTTTTATTTCGTAACCCTTAGTTGCCTCTATGTAATTTTTGTTCAAATAAGGGGCAAATTGACTAAGAATAGGGTACAACGTCAACCTAGCGGCTGTCGTTCAAGCGTAGTGACAAGCATTTTTCCTACTGTGTGTCCAGTATCACAACTTTTTATAACCATTTCTTTTTGCCACTATCGTTTCAACAACCCGTCCCTGTCGTGTCTGCTTCAAGGAGAGCAGGACTACTTATCTCATTGCTCCGGAAAGAGGTATGATGCGTATATTGGCCAGCGTGAATATGATGAATCAGGCAAGCCACGGCGAACTCTTACGATGCTTTTTACAACACGCTATACTAGTATGTGTTAGGCTCCTAAAGAAAAGCGGCGAGGACGGAGAAGACGAAGAGGGTAATGACAGCAGGAAGGAAAATGGCGATGCGAAACAACAGGATGGATAGTTACATACAACTGAATTATATGCACGGAAAACTACAGCCGCTACTGTTACCGGTCTCCCGTGGAGAACTAATGAGGATAGGCGGTTGGGATGACCGGCACGTCGGACGAGCTCCTATTAGTATATAGAACACTCGTTTGGATAATGTCGCAAGGTCCACCGCTCCTCGGCGCCCAGGACATGCCGCCATAGCAAAGTTGCTGGAAAAGAGAGCAAGGGGTCACTGGAAAGTTGCGAGTTAAACCGATACAGGCTCAATCAAAAGTGTGTAATGGACGAATATGAGCAGAGTAAGGAACGAAGATGAAAGCGAGGTTGACCGGGTATCGCGCTGAGGCTAGCATCGCACTTAATTCCTACAAGGCTTAGCATGAGTGATAGATCATCTGGATTTCTGTAGCCTATCTGTCTTCCAGTTCTTAATATACAGAATACGCTGACATGCATATGTATATTGGAGTGTCGAAAAATTATTGACGGCTTTTCTAATTAAATGGCTATCAAATCACGCATTTCAAACAATATTAGACGCGTTAAAGAGGCTCGAGCGCCATTTGAAGTCGGCGAAACATGGAGGAACTTACATAGAAGCCTTAATTTGATATAAACCCGGATTTTTCACGTCAAATTTTCATCTGTTTCGGTCTCTGCAGAACTCCCTTTGTGATGTTAATTTAGATTTAATAGTTTTATTGCCATTGAATTATGGTGTCATCAGAAAAATCGTCAATGCTTTTTGAACACCTACGTATATATATATCCGAGAGCATAGAGGATCTTTCACTAAACCGGCGTCTTGCATTAACTATTCGTAGAATGTCGTTTAACTTATTCGACAGCTGTTTTTACAACAGTCCGTGTGAAGTTCCTTTATTGCTGTCCTAGTCTTTATTGTCTTCTAGCAGTTTAGTCTACTGTCGGAAAATCGCAGACGGGGTCACCAAGCCCAACAATTAACAAGAGTAATTGCCCCAAGGCGCTGCTAATTGATTGCCGTCATTAACATCTTCATTTTTTTCATCCTGATTACGTTTAACAAGAAAGGACTTGAAATGTAAGATGTTCAAACGAATATTGCTTTTTTAGCTATTCACCATTTGTTGCAAATAGCAACATCGTAGAACCTAGTTTTTTTAATTCATAAACGAAATGTTTTAAATGACCTCGTTGTAAACTCAAAGGAACACGTTTTCATCACAACGGACCTTCCCGTAACCCAAGCCCAGCCTCTTGTAGCTATTTGTGACCAACGTCATTTCGCAAACGCAATCTCGGCAGCACGCAGTGCTAATACCCTCAGAAAGGTCACCGATTCGGTTAGTCCTGCCAATCGTTACCCTTTAGTCATTCTTTATTGAATCATTTGTTATTAATCGTACCTTTGCGTTTTTTGCCAATCAACTAATTAAAATTCCCCGGAAAAAGTACGGATATGCCATTGTCGGCTATCCGGGTATCAGGACCATACATTGTCCATTTGGCGTTTATCCTTTTTTTTCTCTATATGCGTTCATATCTTCGTTGTTACCTCTTTCACATCTCCTCCCGTTCCGCTGTTGTTTCGTAGGAGCTAGCAAGCTAACATCCCTCGAGGTCGTCGGCTTTGTTGGTTTCGTTGGTCTGCTGATGTTGTTGCTCAAACTACGAAGTTGTTATTGTGATCGAAGTAGCACTAGTTCGAAAATGCAGAACGAGGGAAATGGCTGCGGAAGAAGCCAGTGGCGACGGAATGGGCAAGCTCGAGGAACTGTAGATAGCACCGACTGACAATGGGATCGTGGGCGGGCAGATGGCTGACATTCTCGGTTAACTACCGATCCGATGAGTCTGGCAAGCTTACGTCCGCTCCATCCCAAAAAGAATTCGGCGTTCCCATTTGCCTCAGTTACTGACTCGCCGACCACCATAATGGCTACTGTAACTGGCAGGAACGTCGTCGTCACCAAGACTCGATTAAGCGCCATCTCTAGGACAAAAGCGAAGCATAACTCCATTTTCGATATAATGAATGAGGGATAAAACGACAACAACAACAACAGGTTTAGCTTTAGTTCGTTACTTTTGGCCATCGTCTTTGCTAATGCTAGCTGGTCTTCGGCTTAGACTTTTCAAAAAATCGACGAGAAATTAGCCTAAACAATGGCTTAAACATTAAACGTAGGTTTTATTCATGCCGGTTATTCGAATAACATGAATACGTAGATCCGGTGTGGATAAAATACAGGCATGGGCTGTGCTATGCATCCCTGTAATGGTTATATTGAGTAATGTATTCAGGAGATGTTTTTAATAATTACAGTTTTTCTCATGGCATAGTATACGAATATAATAGTCGTCTGCGGCGACGGCGAGACCCTTAAGTTAGCAGACGTGACAGACGAAACGTGTAGTTGTTACACGTCAATAGACTAACATGAAAATGAGTAATATTAAATGAGTAGTACTAAAGCCTTTACAAACAGCAAACAGGTAAGCTTGTTGCAGAGTCTCAAGTAAATAACTGGAAACTTTATTAACCAACCAACAGAATATTAACGAAATAGTTAATATTCTGTCGGTTAGCATTAAACAGATCTGATGCTCTTTTTGCAATCGTCTCTTAACTAACTTACTCTATATAGGCCATATAATAAAAATTATGATTTAATCTGGGCAAATACGAGGTGTTCATTGGAACACATGAGCCCAAGCTAAACCAGTTTAGAGATGAGAAAAAATTTCTTGTTCTTATTAACGTACAGGCAGCAAAAAAGCAATGCAGAATCAAAGATATTCCGCCAGCTAGCTGGCGAACTCGTCAAAAACGTAGTCTACTAAACGGACTGGGGGCAGCAATAAAATACGTTTACGCAAACCGACAACGTTCCGGGATTGAAGAAGTTGATATAGGAATACGTTGACGCGCGCTTATAGCTAAAAAAAGAGCTAGTTAGTGGTCGAGAAACGAAGTTAGGTCCTTCGAATGTGAGAGTGCTTGAGCGTTCGATATGACGTGGTCTGTATCGTTGTCCTGCTGGTCAATAGTTGCTTGAATGTTACGGCCGTTGCTGTTTCGGTTCATTGGGATTGATGCGATGACGGGAATTGGACTTCTTGCCTAAATGTCCCGCTGCGTGTCGCCCTGTTTTGTTTTACTGTTTTGTATCAGCCGTTAGCCGGCCAACCAGCCTCCAACTCGGTCTATTAACGTCGCTATCGATATATATAGGCATTATATATACTACTTAGTAGTCATGACGTAGGTTCTAAGAGCGCAGCGTTGGTGGTGTGGAAATCTTCACATATTGCGGACGAAAGCCGCTGGAAGGGGGTCTGGAGAGTGTTAGGGGTGGCGGTCGTAGCCAACGGCTCGTAAGCAACCGCATGTTTATCTGCTCGAAGGCTATGCGCAGTAATATGGCGGGAAGGCTAACGTGTAGGCCAAGTACTAGCATTGCTCGGTAGCCACAATTGCGGTGAATGCGTAAGGGGAACGTATCTTGTTAGGGCTTCCAAGTTTTGCAAATAAGCAGCAGCAGCAAAGACCAACGGACTCTTACAGCTGCTAGTATTAGGGCAGAGGTTGCTACTAACCGCTAAAAGTGAACGTATAACTGATCCGCAATGGCAGTAGTGGTAACAACATCTTCACTCCTTGTCTATGCTAACAGCCAGTTCGTTGGTTCTACTTTTCGCCTTGGGTCTTTTTGCTGGCGTTCGACGAACGAACGACGGACTGTAGACGGCGCGCAGTGCTAGTCGCTGGCCGCGCACTCCTTAGTCTCGTAGGATGCGCCCACTCTGTGTCCTGAATACCAATGAAATAGCGAAACACAACTGACAATAACAACAACAGCAATAACGCTGGCAGAAACACTAACGACATGGGTGCAATAGCACCAGCAGGCGATTCTAGCAGTCATAGACCAGTGCGGACGTCCACCTGGGGCAGGGGGTAAAACCGAAGCTGTAACGCTCCGCGGAAAAGGTGAGGAACCATAGGGAGAATAAAAAAGTAAACAATCAAATGTATCGGTATAATGCTAAAAGGCTAAAGCTTTTTGATACTTTGTATATTTATGGCGGCGGCGGCGGCGGCGTTTTTTCTTCTCTTGGAAAGCCTTTGAACAAGTGGCGCTCTCTAGCGTACGCTGCTTTCGTCAAGGTTGTCTGCTTGTATCTCTCTTTCAACCACAACCGCTGTGAAGGCCTAGTCAGGTTTTATGAGAGTATGTTCGCTTAATAGTTGAGTGTACAAAAAGGCTAGTTCACTAAATGACTCAGTACACTCCTTTGGCTTGTAGACCTTGCCGTCGAATGTACGAAAGGCAAATGGCACTTGAAGTAAAGTGTAAAGCCACAGGAAGTTGGTAAACAACAAATCGCCATCAAATAGTCGAAAATAATGATGACAGTGATTTTTTACAGACGCAAGAAAAGAGCGAGGCAGCGTGTACAGAGCAACGCGACCGAAATGATTATACAATTCGGAGGGTGATGGGAAATCGTTTCGTCTTTGTATCTTGTGCTTCGGTGTTCCGCTGGATAGGGCACGTAAAAGGACAGCTGCTCTTGCATGAATACTATACGAGCGGAAGGAAGCTAGAAAAATCGGTTTGAAGCCGTGGAAGTTGGCAAAATCTTTTTTGTTCAGGAGCTATAGCAAGAAGTCGAAAGAGACGCTCCGCGTAGAGCGTATTCAAATGCACCGATAATAAGAATATAGCCAAATAACGCTAGTTTATCATATTCGTGGGTTAGCCTTTTTTACAACATCAACTTTTTAGTATAGGAATAAATGATGTCTGAAAGTTTTACTGCAAATATATATTCATCTACATAATTTTGCATTTTGCTACGCTCAAATTTGCATTCGTCTACGTGTTTCGTAGATTCATATACCTGCAAATAACATCGATTGTCGTTTTTTTTTAATCTAACCTCAGTCTAACAATCTTAATTACCGACGAATCGCGTGAGAAGCGGCATGGCGGAAACGTACTTTGTTTAGTACAGTAGAACTCCAGCAAGCAACGATGTGTCAAGGGATCTTTTAGATAATTGTAGCTAATGTGCTGTTCGAAACTGCACCCGTCAAACTGCACGCGTCTTACGGCAAATCTAAAGCCATGTAAAGGAGTAACGTTGATTTACAGTAGGAAATCCCGGGGATTATTAGGTTCGTAATCTCTTTGGATACGGTAGGTAATGCTTAGACTCGAAAAGGAGAGCTAGTCGATCGCTTATCAATTTTGATTTCTTAAGGAGTTTTCACCAAATCCACTTGCAGGAAAAAAGCCCTCATTAAGTTTTTTAAAAAAAATTCGCTGATGGCTCCTTTCTAAAGGGCTCTGACGTTGACAGTTTCGGCTTTGTGGCAGTAGGGCTATTTTTGCGTCATTTCTGTGCGAAACACAGTTTTCTCAAGCTTCATTATTTAGTATTAGCTGTTGTATGATTTTTTGAGCAGCCCTTAATAGTAGTTCACTAATAAAATTTCACGCCTTAGATCCAATGGCTGTTATTTCAAAATCAATAAATGAATATGCTAAGAGTTACTACGTGATAAAATCTTGGAGTTTCATGTATCTGAATTAGTAACTTAGACGTGTCGATGGTATTTTTCTTTTCTAATTTTTCTAGGTCGACCTAAAGGCGAATATTTTTTGATCTGATAAGTGATATCGTGGTCTCTACGACTGCCTACTCTGCTGCAGGGGTATAGGACAGAGATCTTCTTTTTGACTAGTCTTCATATGGCTTTACCGACAGTTCAGCGAATGTCAGCGATTGCCGTCGCATTGCGCATCTGGTGCTAGGGTTTGTGTGGGCGTTCTATTCCTGTGGTAGTTTTTGTTTCTATATAGTTAGCCTGTTGTGTTCGTGATTCTGAAAATGGCGTCTGTGAAGCTTGCGTTACTGTGTATGTAGCTCCTTAAATACGCAGATGATTTTCGCAAAAACGTTACGCAACTAAGCTGATCTATTCATGTAAGCCACCGTCATTGAACATTTGCAATTTATTAGAATATAAGAGATTTCATTAAGACCATTCATATCGTTAGTTTAATGATCGAACGCTTTATCGTTACCAATTGTGCACAAAATTTGTTGATCCTTGTATCACAGAGTTTAAAATGCTCCTTGATTATTTTGACTGCTTGAGCAGTAATCAGGTGCATCATTGGCAATGTGATTAGGTATGCTGAGGTCGTTTAGATATCATAAAAGCACCATTTCAAGGCGTAAACATTACAGACGACTAATTACCCAGCAGGCGGGAAAAAGAGCCTGGCGCCAAAAGTATGGGGCAATTTTTCAGTTACCTATGGAGTGTCTGATTGGACGAGCTATCCCAATAGCAAAATTGATAATTGTACACTTGAATACATTAGAGTATCAAGCCAATACTAGAAGAGAAGAAAATATCGTCCATTGACGGTCCTGGATAGTTAGTCGAAAAGGCGAGAAAAGCAACCACGATTTATGGTGAAGCCCTTTTTTCTTTAACGTCACTGTAATATGTAGTTTAGCTGACCCTGCAGCTTTTCCATCGCCATCCAGCTTACTCCCTCTCCGTAACGAAATGGGCAATGACGGGCGGTCAAAGTAATTTATTTTCCGAACAGAGCTGATCTTCTCGGCTTGAGTGCGAAGTCCTAGAAATCTGTTCACACTCCGCCCTTGTCATCGTTGTTGCTATCTTATTAATGTTATCTTGTTCCCAGTGCGATCCTAGCTAATTTTTCCAGTATCACCGCTCACTCTCTTTCTAGCTCTCTCCGATTGTTTCCCTTTCTTTTTTTTTACTTTATTTTATATGTTCTGCTAGCGGCCTGTACGGAAAGGCAGTCCAGCCATGCAGGTGCCGAATAAGCCTGATGAAACTGGCACACCGATGGTCCATGTTTACTCGCTCTAGCGCTCACGATACGGCAGTAGCGGGTCATTCGAAACCCGGTACCACTTTGTTCGAGCTTACGCGATTTAGGCTATGCATCGCTGAAAGTAAGACGAAAGGAAAGAATATGAGTAAGGCTGAATAGCATGTCGATCCTCTACTGAAACTGGGGTAAAAACGCAATTTGTCATTGAGCGAAATAGCGTGTAGTAAAAATCGATATCTAATTATTGTGGATGTAGATACATCTAACATTTGGCATTGCTTCTAGTAGACTTCAATTTAGACTTCATCCAGTTGACGTTCTACCCAAATTTCCTTACGACCATTTCCCTCCTAATCACTGCTCTTCATGCTTCAGCTGTAGCCATAACATGATCCAGCTAAGAAACAAGCAAAATAGCAGGAAGATCGATACGGACCGTCTCAAGGGCTTAGAATCGTTTACTATCATTACTAAACGCTATCGCATTTGCTGCTGCATGATTTTTTTTCCGTGTCTTAAAAAATCTCAGTTACACTATCAGTGTGCATCAGGGGGTTGCAGCACGAAGCATCGGACATTATTAGCGACTTGAGCTTTCATTTCGACACTACGAAATGGCTTTATGTTTAGGATTGGCTGTGAATCCTAAATCGAACAATTCCATATTGCATACTAATACCGAGCTGTTATTCAAACCGATATCTGCGTACGTCGTTATTTTACGGTTTTTCATACTATTTAATGCACTAATACAAGTAAAGAATAGAAAACATGGCCAGATGTTGACGGTTATTTTGCAATGCAACTGACAGCTCAAAACGGCTTCTTTTAATTTATGCCATATTTAATCGTACTGGCATAAAAATACCTTTATTAAAGTTGTATAAGCCGGAGAACAAATAAACGTGGTCCTACTGTATATCGGCAAAGTGCTGCGACCAGGTATTTTATTTTGGACAGGGGATAAGATTTTGTTTTTTCACAACTATAAATTTAGAATAAATTAGATAAACATATTACTGCATACATAATACTGATGCTAATATTCAGAGAGCTTCTAAGTTCTCAGCGAACGTGGATTTGCAAAGCAAAAAAGGAATAGCAATGACAGGGTTTCCAAGTTTGACGATACGGCGGATACTTAAATGTGGCCGTTATGATTAAACTAAACTGTTCAAACCTGTCATAATTTTACTGTATTTAAATCGGCTCAAATCTATTTTTAACTAATACTTCAAAGTGTCAGAGTGCAGTTCTGAACTTCAGCAAAAATTTCCTCTAAAGTGGTGCTCCTCCAATTTGGTTTATTTTTTAATTTTATAGAACTGTTTTTGGTGTTGTGCATCGTAAGCATTTTTGGTGCTACCAGTTAGTTATCTTCGTGCGTCTGTCGGCTGTGTACGCGAAATGACAAAGACATATTAACAAAACGTTACGTCATCTAGAGTAATTTACTAGAGATGAACTTATAGTAGCAAATGTACGAGTCTTGCTTTGTTTCAGCGGGCAAAAATATTCTCGGCTTAACTAGCAATTTAATATTCCATTCTTATCGTGGCTCAAAATAACAGAATTTTATTTTTTATTTGCTACAACAAGTAATCAATGCGCGTTTTACCATTACCTACATTGAGCAAAATAACCACAAGCGAGGTGATCTAAAGCTAGAAAGTCTCAGGGAAGTTACAGGTCCGTTGATTAGTTTGATTGGTTTCTATTATTATATGTATATATTATAATAAAGCAGCAAATCAGTCAGCATGTTCCTTTAAAAGGATTCCATCTCTTTAGTAATGGATGGCCAGATGGAGGGCCAGCTCTGTTGAATATACTAACGAATTCTGAGAAGTTTAGTTCGACTAACTGAGAATTAGTGATAGTCTAGAAACTGTGTTAAACTTATATCAAACGTAAATATACACAGCGCACGAAATGGATATGTGAAGTAAGCAAATATGGTGCGAAGCGCCTACCGGTAGCAAACGCCACATTTATTATAATCACTCTGGCAAGTGGCAGCGGCGTTTACATACTGTGGAGTATCGTCACGCATGAGCACTGCCGCATCCCACCCGTTCGAGCTATTAGGAAAAGAACTATCAAATTATTTCCATTGCATAATATAGGCGGATAACGATTAATTCTTCACATCTGCCCGTGTTATATCGTCTGCAAGAGTAAGTTCTGGCTTAGGCCAATTGCTTTAACTTGAGATAAAGTTTTGCCTAAGCATTCAGGAGGAAGCGACTTATTGCTATATGTGCATACTCGCTTGTATACATCGTGACTTCTTAAAAAAAACAAGAGGTTTAATATCCCCCTTTTGATAATAAGAGAAAAAGGTATGCCTAAATTAGTTCGCAGGCGTATACAGTCAAATGTGTATATCTCTAAAAGTTCTATCTAAAAGCAAATTCTGACAAAGGTTAATTAACAACTGAAATACAGAAGAGTTTCGGTATAAAATTGACGGCTTCAGTTAGTCTTTAATATTATAAGCGTTCTTTATTTCTGTTACACGATAAGTGTGAATCAGGTCGCGATATGACAGTATCGAACACCAGATTTGAATTTAAATAGCATAGTGGTATTCTCTGTGGTGATACTGCCTGTTTAGAGAGCCATGTGTATGGCACGCAATTATGTTTGATTATGGCACATTCCCACAACGTCCGCTTGTTAACCCCCAAGGTAACTTACATGTAATGTATTGAGTATGCCCACAGCTTATCCCACAGGGGAGGCCCAGTGCCAGCGGTACATTTGCACTATAATATGCCTACACACTGTAACACACCTATACCTATCCGTACAACAGACAGTGCCATATACGTAAGCATTTAATTTTTACGCTGAATGCTGATAGAGAAATGAAGCGGTCGCGGCGAGACTGTATTTAATATCGTACTTGGATTTATTATGTGATTTAGATTAGATTAATTATGTAAAAGTGTATTTCTGAGCAGTACGGCAACGCATCAGTTGCCCGCGATATGGTTACATATTTGTAAGCTATGCTGGAGTCCGCTGGTTCCCGAGAAAATAGCAAACACGAAAGACTATGCGGTGCTCGTTATTGTAAAGGTTTCTTCGGAAGAAACTCTGACTTAGTATGTGCTACTCTTTAAGTGGCTTGACACATATAGGATTATGCACGCTTACACGTAACTAGAAAAGAACCGTTGTTTGCTTTGTTTCCTCGTTGGAAGATGGAGCAACTGATTTCTATGGCTATATCAAAATTCAAGTTTTGTAACCTACAAACCAGTTCCTTAATGTTTGTCCTCAAAGCACCGGCGTTCAGTATTATACGCTGCTATCATGCAGTGCAAGCGATGAATGCAGTCAGATGACTCACACTTCCCTATGGGTTTCAGACATCGGCCCGGTACTGAGAACTTGAACAGCAGTGTTCAGCTGCTCTGCCAGTAGCCTGCTGCTAGCTAGGGCTTCAAGCGTTTTGTTACCCTCCGTCCCGTTTCCCCGGTACCCTCCGTTCCTTCCACCGCTTTGACCCTGGGCCTTTTGCGTCTTCAAAATAGTACCCATTAAATCGGCCAAGACACAGTGCCTCTGTCCACGCTCTCTTTCGGAGATGGATAGATGGTTGCCAGTTCATATGAAACGTAGTCCGCTATTATGCGCTGGCGTTAGAAGTACGCCAAGGGGGATATGAGAGCAATTGTTTGCAAGCTAAGCATCGCCGCCTATTTTTGTAGCGTTCACACATCCACGCAGATGGATTCACGTGCTGATGCGTTTGGTTTGCATAGGAACATGTACTCGTCTCTTGCTGATCATTGCTAAGCTCTGCTTTTTGTAAAGAAAATTCAAGGGAAAAGAGTTTGTGGAGAGTAAATGCTTACACATCTATAAAACAAATGCAGGAGTTTCTCTATGTGTAGTGGTCGAAGCCTTTGTTGGCTTTGTCAATGGGAACGAATGCCGAAGTTATGATATGGAAAGGAACAAAATCAGGCAGGAAATTAAAGAACAGAATGAAAAAGAGAGAGTTAGCTAATGGAGAAATAACTAAGAATCGTTTGAAGAAAATGTTTTTTTGTACAAAATATTTAGTAACGATGTGATTTGGAAGACCACTAAGGAGTAAATTTACTGATATACGCATAACCTACCTAGAATGATATTATTATATTCTATCGTTGAGGGTGGGTTCAAATAGTTAATAAGTCTGTAACGAGGTGGATAGGAATACGGTTCAAACCACATGGTCCTGGTTCGTGTAGGCCCTCGAGTGCCAGTCATTTCTGGAAATTAGAAGTGATGATAAAATTTCGATGTAGTTTCGTCGCAACACAAGAGTTACCCCATCCCTATTGCCATCCCTTTTAATCGTCTTGCGAAGAGATTGCTACCACCTGGCAACACAATTCGAGCCCCTAATGTTAATAACTAACGAGATTACAGCGAACTATTGAAAAGGTCGACCAAAACTAGTGGACAGAAGAGATGTCGTCTTTATCTGTGACAAACCCAGACAACACACATATTTAGCTATCCAGCAAAAACTGAGAGGATCTGTATGGGAAATTTTGATACGTTTACTTATAGCCCAAACCTTGCACCATCAGACCGCCATTTGTTTCGGTCTCTGCAGAACTCCCTTAATAATACTAATTTTTAATGGTTTTTTAATGGAGGCATGCAAAAATCACTAACCACAATTTTTCGCTCAAAAGCTATAGAACATGCATATGCTTTTATGCAGATTATAATGTTACCAGAAAAATGACCAGAAGATCATTATTTAAAATGACGCACATTCAGCTTGGTTTAAAACGGCCAATACTTTTAAAGCTCTCTCTCTCTCTCTCTCTCTCTCTGTCTCTCTCTATATATATATATATATATATATATTCCCGTATTTTATACATGCACATAATAATAGCTTAGATATTCAGATCTCTTCTGTGGTTATAACGGCACTAGACATACTATGTGTGATAAGAATTTAAGGTTAGTATGCTTATTTTTAAGAAGGCCGATCCAATGAAATGTATAATTGATACAATAGGCAAGATGGGTGACATATGTGGGTATCTGAGCTGTAGTAGCACCAGAGATTGATAAGGTATGTTTTATCGTCGCAAACATGCGAATAACGTCATTCAAAACGAAAATAATAATAATAATGTAAAGAAAAACCTTTAACAAACGAGCAAGAAAATTTAACATGTGCAAACATTTTATTGTCGGTTTTGTAAAAACAATGGTACTATGGTCCGTTCTGCAATCTCCTCTATTCCCTCCGACCTTCTACCGCCTCTCGGCCAAATGCTCGGATCTATTTTAGATATAAATTAGATGAGCTCAGTTTTGAAGATGTTGTTTATTTAGGCTTCGTAAGCCTCCTTTTCTAGTAAATAGAACCGTTAACCCGGTTCAACTAGACTACTATTGATATTTATCAATTGTTATGCTTTCTTTAACTATTCTATTGTATCAGGCCTTCGTAGTCGCAATACATATATCAGGACCGTCTTACAATGGAGATCTTGCTTGAGCCTAGACTGAGACTTGCCATTTGATGTTACCCATCCCATTTTACTGGAAGCGCCATCTTTCGTTGTCTGTAGTGGCTCTCTGTAAAAATCTGTTATTCTAAGAACGTGTTGTTCGGTAGAGAGCAGGACACTGAGCGGCAGTGGTAAGCCGATTTGTGTTGGCTAGGTTGTCCCTGATGTGGAAAACCAAAAAAAAAAAAAAATTTAAGCTTTTAAGTGATTCTCATTGAGCTAAGGTCATAAATGATAATGCCGCAGTCGAAGCTCACACTCACATTAAGGAGCAGGCTCAACTGACGCACGCCTTCCCTGAAAAGCTTTTTCAACTTATCCTGCCAGAAATGGGGGGTCTTTCAAAGTAAGGTACTTCGACCTAGATCATCATTTGTTGAACCTCATAAGCCACTCTTGAGCAACGTGTTCTCTCCGTACATAGCACAAGTGTCCTAAGCTGCTTCGCCAACGGTCGAGCCCTACTAAAAAAAGAAACTAGATACCGTAGATGTACTTTTTTTTCTTGCTAGAACGTTCATCTTCCAGCGGTGACCGTGACATCCGATTTGCTTCCGAACACAAAAGACAACAACAGGGTTTTTGTGCAAACACAGCACGCTCAGATGGCTCGCCACAAGAGCGGCGCAGCGCGAATAGTAGGAACCTTCAACCTAACATACATATTTAGACATACTCGTTGGGAGTCTATGGATACATGTGATCTTGGCTATGATAGGCCACTCACAATATGTGCGAACGTGTAGAAACGATTGACAAGTAGATCAAGGGTATGTGCCAATGGCGTTTGGTAAACTGTTTCCAGAGGTGGTGATGGCGGAGGGCGCAATAAATTTTCCACAATCAGGGGAAATTGGAATGGAATATTAGTGACATTTCTTTCTTTAGCAAGCTATGCGTTAGGCAGAAACAGGCAGCCCGGCGGCAGGCAAATCCATCCAGTTCGCCTCAGTCCCGACAGAAGTGCGCAGAAAAGTTAACGTACGTTAGCACTTTACTCAGAAAAAAAGAGGTACTCTATACGGAGTATTTGACGAAAAGCAAAGAAGAGATAAATGACTAAAAGCTTACTCCAGTGTGTATACTGTGTAGTCACTCCGAAGCGACACAGAACAGTGAAGCATTATCCTGAAAGTGACCAAAGCTTGATCGTGTGTTCAAGTTTTCAAACTGGTTACACGCGACAAATAGGATATTGACTTTAGAAGGAATCCTACCACTTGAGTACGGTCTATGCAAACTATACTTGCCGAGGTTTGTTAAACAGGAAGCAAAACGTTCAGTAATCAATGAAGTCGTAGTAACTTTCTGTGCCGCTTATGGATGTATCATAGTTTTCAATTCAGGAAAGAAGATTTCTGGTAAAAAAAAACGTCAAGAAGCATCTGTTCCAGTGCAAATGTTTAGGATTTGTAACCGTTGATTTATTTCTTGCTAACCGCGAGGTCATATCTTGCTATAATCTTAACGATAGTTTTTCCTGTCTAAATAGAATGCAACTATTCAATATCAGAACGAGACCGATGTATACAGTGTTAAAAGAAGATATCTTAATTATAAAGCGTAATTATAAAGTACGCATATAACGACGAGCTGCTCTAAGGATTTATAAAATAAGCTCATCACCAAAATTGGCTTAATACGTGTCCTGACGACAGGGGCGGGAGATTTGATGACGAGGAATTCTAAGTGGTCATATGACGATATGCCTTGTCTGCATCCAGCGATCATAGCACTCCAACGGGGAAGCCAGTCATTCAAACAGCTTATCTGAATCCGTAGACTCGTTCTGTGAACTCGCGCTGAAAATCGTCAAGAGAAAATATCGAAAGCATTAATTTGAAGTTACTCTTTCATCATTTAGCAGAGAGTAAAGCTCCGAACCATTAGCTGCGAAAAGGACCGGCGTTAGGATCTGGCTATTTGTAAATTTGATTAGGAGCTAATGATCAGAACGTTACTGCCACATTAGTGCTAAAACAAATCACCCTTCTATTTATTGGCATCCGTAAATAATCACTTACCTAATATGCCAACGATGTCATCCATTTATGACGCGTAAACAACATTTGTGGTTGTTCCTTCTGTTAAAATATGATGGGCCTCCACCTTAGGCCTGCTCTCGCCTTACAGAATTAGTAAATCATAAAAAGGCTGGCCATAGAGGCACTCTTGAAGAGTGCGTACGTGTATTGCTCTTTGGATGTTGAGGTATGATACGGATTCCAGTTACGATTATCTTCCGTGCCTGCTCATCGCCTTCAAATAATTCAGCGACTGGTATGGCCCCGATTGAGTTTGAAAAAAAAATAATAAACTTTAATTATTACATAGGCAGAAACCAGTGCGACACAGAGCGTATCAAGGATGTACAACACTCTAAGGCTATAAGTATATACAGGGAAATAGAAGCGTCTCAAGAACACGGGTTTTCCTGTTACCCCAGCTTAATAGAGTTTTCCGAACGTCTATCACAGAGTCCTTAGGTTAACTACTAGTGTTCGTCCGCAATTCTTTCTTCAAGTCTTCTAACATTCCATCACTGCTTAGCCCAGGTTCACTTGCGATGTGTTTCTTAGTCTGAAAGCAAATGCATATTGATGTCAGAGTCTCCATACGACGATTTCTATCGTGCAACTTCAGATGATTAGGGAATACCACGGCGTCAGCTTCAGGTCGAGTGAACAGTAAAAAGTTAGCACATCGTTATGTTAGGTACGATCAAGCATGGACGGAGTCATTTGCTCTGTATCAAATGCCATTTTTTGCTGTTGTCCCTTGCTTTTGCTTGAGGATATAAGGGAGGCCTGTCGACGAGCAGACAAATGAGGTAATCCAACCTATAACGACTACGGGTCGTTACTCTAGCAGAGAGCAAATGAGCACTGGCTAACTGATTAGTGGTCGTTGACCATGACTGGTCTTACATAAGTAAAGGTAAAGTCTCAGAAATAGAAAATTTCTGTACGGTAACGTTTCGAATGCTGCCACAGGCCTTCGTATCAGCCACATTTTATTTTGTTATAAACGAGCGTAAAAAGGGGAAGATGCGGAATGCTGGGATGATTCTGGTTTGCATGTTTACCTACTAAAATACAACGACGCCTATAGTAATTTACATATAGATTTCTTTTTCAGTACAATATTGGATATCATTAGTGAAGCCGACGAGTGAAATAATGATGTTGATTATCAAAAGACGGTCGTCGGGTTATTAGCTATCAAAGTTACTTCAATCTAAATTTAGTTCCCTTGCATCTGCTAGAAACCCCCTTTGTCGTGTTGGTTCCCTTTGCGTACATCGTCACAACAGCCAACACCGTCGTATACAAAAAAACATCTTTCGAATTTCTCACACAAGGCATATTCAATATTGGGATATATCTACACAGTTATAATACTTTTAGTTAATAACGTATCACCTTAATAACGTATCGTATTCTATGACCTAGGTATTTGATCCTATTCAAGCATTTTCGGCTGCTTGCCGATAGCCAAGTTGAGCAAAAATTCTCGATGTGTGATATAAAGCGCTTCCGGCTTCAGCTACACGAAACGTTTTAAATGATAGGTATACTGGGAATTTTGCCAGAGGTGGTTCACATTCGTATGGGAAGAGAGAGCTTACAAGAAAATCTCGCATCTCGACTTGGTCAGTGTCAAATCGTCTCATGCAAAATCTAAGAGAGCTGAATCTGAAAGTATACGACTGCGAGAGCTGTAAGCGTAAATCAGTTTTTACCTAATTACACAATACAAAAGAACATCTGAAAACAGAATAAGCACCGACAGTTATTTTAATACACTTCTGGTATATCCTAAATAAGTGTTCTATTGATACTTGGAGTGAAGGTAAAATCGTCAAGATCCTCAACGGTTCCAGTTGGAAAGGTTATTCAACGACGGGAAGTGCTTCAAGCATTGCTTGACGACTGACAGTTTACAATGTTATGGTTCTAAAAAAATATATTATTACGGGCGACGTTATCCCATTTCGGGTATCTTGTATATTTAATAGTCAACTATTAAGAAAATACAGTTCAAATTACTTACAGCTAGGGATTAGTACCGCACAAAAGTTGAAGGACAGCTTTCAGACGACCCAATCATTTTAGCAAACGTCGTTGTGTACATATCGTGATGCTAATTGAAACTACCCTGCATCCAGGAACCCTGCTAGACATCCTGAGGTAAAAGTGATGACATGGTTTTGACAAGGTAACAACAGAGAAGACATTGATCATCTTAGCAGGTCGAAGGAGCAAACTATTCGTTAACCGTTTCGTCCTTGCCGCCGCTTTCGTATCCCATCCTTATCTCTGTTTTCTCAATTTCCGTGCTTCCTGCTTCCTCATGGCTGTCGCAGACATCTTTTGTACCGTTTTTTAAACCGGCATTGATAGGGATACTACTTTTTCAGCATCATTTGCACAACACGGCTTTTTGCTGAATAACTGCAGGTCTACTGCAGCTGATATTGGAATGGAGTTTTGGATGATGACTTTGGCAGTAATAGCTACTACCAACATCTACTGCTACCGCAGCACTAAATCTGCACTACGAACAACATAGACCGATGCGGTTCCGAAAAATGTAACCGGCCCTTACGAGGTAGCTTTTGTCGTGCCCATATATGCAGCCGGAACAGAAGCAAGCTGGTCTATAGAGCGCTCTCGACTGAATCGAACTACTCGAGTGGTATGGTGTTTCATGGAATACGTGCCTGCTCCCTGATAAATTGAATCGCTGCTCCCTTCCCTTCAGCTCCTTCATCTTGCCCCAACCACTTCATTCCTCAGGCCAAACTTTGTAGGAGCATCAATCCAAAGGATACTCACTGTTGCCAGTCAGCGCCACTGGTGGCAGCCATAGCAGTAACGCCACGCGACCCCTCGTGGACTTTGCTCCCTCGTCTGCGCCCTGTTCATCATTGCTCGTATAGAGTTGTCGTTTATACACAGACCTGCCGCGTATTACGGCCGGTAGCTAAATGCGCTCGAAGTATGGCAAGCTACAGGCGTTAAGCCGCACTTTTTTTCCTTGGGCGCAGGCTTTGATAACATCAGCTGGTTTTCATCTAGTTACTGCATTAGGAAAACATGATCAGGATGATCTACACACAATATCGTAGGACACTGTACAATAACGATGCTGTAGACGCATCATACTACAATTGGTTAGGAGCAGAGGCACATGCAGAGATATTATTATAAACATCAGGTCAATGCAAAAGAATTTATAGCACGCGCTCAGGTTCTACGCTGCCCTAACACTGAGCCTGCGTAGCTTTATATAATACTCTGTGCTGTGGTAGGATTCGTTAGAGAAAATCAATTTAGCGAAAAAACGATTATTTAGGGGGACGCGACCACTGCGAAATCTATTGAAAAGATATAGGTTGATGCTTTTGTCCTTTTGCGCTCGTTCTGTCGGCCGCTGATTTCGTCTTAATTCTATTCACCTTCTTTTTATGCTACGTGTAAGCTACATTTTAATTGTTTATGGTGTTTTCTGCTCTTCGAAGGAAGCGTTTTTCCAGTTGTGCTAAACATAAGAACCCGCTTACTATTATATATATACGACGTGGGTATGATGTATTTAAGAAAGAGCCTGGATGGTTTGTGCTACATAATAGACGTCACAATGAGAGTGAAGTAGTTACGTATCATGGGGCCAGAGATGTAGGATGTATACAGGAGATATTTTTGTTTTTCACAGTTTTTTCCAGCGTCTTTGTTATTCCTTATAAATTGTTCTTGGAGTTGACAAAACAGAGTGCGAATGGATGCGAGGCCTGTCGGTCGCAATGATAGCTAGTACATTGAACTAGAAGGAATCGCATAATTTTTATTGATATTCCACACATTTCTGTTCTACGACGGATGACTCAAAGCGGAACCCTTATCCCAGTCTGGTCCACTCAATACTTGAATGAAAACTTTAGCTCAGAGGCGGCCGTAGCAGAAGCAGCCGAGCAGGTCAAGTTACCTCCCCATAGCTTACCGTTTGAGCTTTTATTATGTGAATCATCAGCGAGGCCTCACAGATAAAACAATTTCTGTATTGTAGCCGTAGACTCTGCTTTTCTGTCATTACGAGAACACGTTAAATAATAATCAGCGACTCCTTTTAAGTGACTCTTTCTTAACAAATTAGGCGAACATTAAAATATAGTAATTGTACGAGTTGTAACGCACAACTCTTTCGATCATTTCGCAGGTTAGAAATGTGCCTGCAGATGGGTAATGTGCGGGCCATCCTTTCAGATAAGTTTTTTTTAACCCAAAGTCCTTTGCTTCAAAGGACACACGGTCAGTTAAAGATCCACACCACGTGAAAATCCGCTTTAAGTTCACGTCGCGCTAGACTATGGATTTTTGTATCATTTTTGTTTTGCAGCCTGCGCTGTGTATATTTGTTTCCTTTACGCATCTCAATATGTGTTTTTCGCATCCTACTTTAAACTTTTCCACAAGTGACGATTTTACTTTCGATGTTGTTCTCAGACACGTAATTTCCAAGTTGCCTCCCAAATACCTCAGTAGATAACACCAAACTATTACAGAACCCATGTTGGATATAAACCTTGAAAGGCGATTTGTTTTATACGTCGGTCGTCATTTCGATGTAATTAGTGTACAATAGTGGACATTACAGCATAACATACAACGATTCCGTTAGAAATCGTCTAAGGAGCTAAAGATTTTTGTCGTATTGCAGTATCAAAAATAATATCGACTGCCGTAGGAAATCAGCGGCGGCGAACTTGTTTAACTTTATTTGAATTCTGAATTTGCTAAAATTAGCACCAGTTTACGGGGACAATGTACCTCGTACGCTAACTATCTCTCTGGAGTGGCTCGTAAATCCTACACGCGACGAAATTACAATGCCACGATACTACGGAGAAGCTATCCAGAGGCACTGAATGAAAATGACAATAACGAAAAGTGTCGTCGCAAACCTGCGCTGCTAGTATAAATGCAGTGCCGAGAAAATTGCTCAATTCAGCTGAGATAGATTGCTCCATCCTTTGTCCTCAGCGTCGTCACCCCAGAGATTCTCTTAGCTTCTGTTCCTTGGCTTCGCTTCCTGTTCATACCTCAGTGTATGTGGCCACCAAGACCATAAAGCTTCGTGTCTACGAGGACTACGAGTCACAGCAATGTTGATAGAGTAGAATTTCTCGAGTATCAAGGGCACTGCGCACAGAAATCTCTCAAGAATATTTTTGATCAGACTGAAGATCCATGGCAGTTTTCTTCAATCCTGTACATTGACAAAACCGACTTTAAAACTACACAAAAAACTGAAACAAAATATTTATCTGAACGAATAATGAGACAATAATGCCATTCGGTAGTTAGTGGTTTGATCATCACGGTTAGTTAAATCACTCAGAAACGTCTGTTATTCATACATGCACAAATAGAGGACACGTTCGGAGATGAGCAGACACCTACAACACGAAAGAGAGACGCCGAACACTGCTCTCATTTTACCTCCAACACGCATAGTTATGTCCGATATGTTTGTGAGTCTGGTAATGAATGCTGGAGTGTAGTCATTGTCGGCGTTACCATTATTTTTGAACGTAACACTACTGCTGCCGTATTACGTAGCACCGCGAAGAATAGACCGGATCGCCTTTGCGTGCTGCCCCGCTCCCTTACTTCACTGGCCTATTCAACTCCTGGCACAGCTTAGGAACTTCGCTGACTGCGATTCCTGACAGCCTGGTTTAAGTGATAATGTTTACATTAGTGCGAGCGTAGTGACAAAGTTAAAAGAGAGAGAGAGAGAGAGAGAGAGAGAGAGAGATAAAGTGAGTGTTCGTATTTGGCGGAATATTTTATAGAATTCCTCGTGAGAGAAACTGGCTAATGCCTGGCCACCTAATAGGCTTTATCAAGTGCTATGGGCGATCCAATACACAATAATTGATAGAATAAGTTTAGCTCGTTTTAAGCCATAATGACTGCGGAATAACTTTTCTTTAGCTCAAATGTATCAATATTCGATGCTTTTAAGTTAGATCTGAAACGACAAAATTATAGAGGAATCGAGGATGCCTATCATCTTTAAGTTAAAGGCAAATTGATTTCTTTCGCTCGACCAAGTTCTTCGGCATTAAAGTACAGCTACGGGTGATCTAGCAGTATTTGACTGTCAATTAACGCTCCAGTTACTTATATAAGCGCACAGGTAGCCGGCCTGCGGGAGAGAGTGCAAACCGTTAAAGATCATCTGCTGCTGACACTAAGTACATAATTGCTTCTTCAATATGGAGATGTCACCATCCACCCAGTAAGCGTATATTTTCGGTCTCATTTTACTATTTTTTGCCATTCATTGCTTGCCAGACACATCACCCAAAAAACGTACCTGAAGGCAACACCGCCATATCCTGTTAGGGACGAAAAAACTGGGGGGGGGGGGGGGGAGAGAACAACAACAAGTAGTTCCTTTTACCCTTAGCTAAACCAGTGTTCTCGTCTCGCAGCCGTTGAAAGGGGTTCCCGGATATGCAGCTGCCTAGGTAGAGGCGCAATATATTGAAATATTAATATAATCAACCTTTTACTATATTAAAATTGAGAAGCGGGCACGAGCGCCTTCACGTGGCTTTGACCCGCCTTCACAGCGCAATTCTAGCAGAAACAACTGCAGGATGAAAGACTACTTAGACGTTAACCTTTGCCAGCAAAATAGGTTTGCTTAGCGACCGTGAACATTTGTGAGATTTGGCAGCAGTTTTCATGCAAGCTAGTATTACGTAAATTTGGGTGACCGCACCTTTTCCTTCATACAATACACTAACAAATATGGATCATTAATACCAAACATAATTTTTTTTTAGATTCTGCCAAAATTTGTGAAGCATTAAGGCTGATACTCTAGTCATGGAAAAAAAAAGTCTTAATTCTGTTACCAGCATAGTAAAACGTGGCGCTTGGCTTAGTTTAAATACGAACATGAAAGTCAGCTAAACCATTGGTTTTTGGCTCTGATTTTAATAGAACTAGCATATGTGTATCGATGCGTGAATTCAATAAATTTAACAAAAAAGTACAACGAACTGCGTGAGTAAACTAAATTTGAATTACCATTCAATGTGTTATTACATTGTACATCTGTTTTGTGTCTCCATGACTTACCTACAATGAAGTGGACGTGAATGAGAAAAACCCAGATTCGATCGCGTTCTTGCATTCACGTTTCGTATAAAACTAAATAATAATTAAATCAGTACACATTTTGTATTTCTGATGGTACACGGTGCGTTAGATTTATGTTTGACTAATGTTTTCTTTCATTTTCAATTCAATTTAAATTCAGTAATTTTTAGAAGAGAAGTGAAATGCCAGAACGTGACGCTCACGGATCACTCAGTATATAACGAAACTGCTCACCTTAGCGACCTGTAACTAATATTTCGATAGGAGCAATTTCAAGCGTTCCGTCGATATTGGTAGAGCGGGCGGTGGGTCTGAACAACGGCGTTGATCCAGCTAGCCTCTTGTTTGGATCAATGATAGCAGCGGCACCAACAATGAACCATGATACCTGGATCTTTTCCATGCGCAAATTATCATCATGCAATATGCAAGTACTTATTCCCTGCGACCACCGTGCGATCCAATTCGCACGCGCAGTCCGATAGCAATGGCACACGTGAACTAATCTGCTTATGCGACAACGGTGACAAGCTTGCATTCCGTCTTCGACGATGAAACGCACATGCAGAAAACTGTCTCTGAAATCGCTGATCATTGTCTTATTAATACGTAGTTGATCTAACAAGTCGAATATCAAGTTTGATTAGATATTCGAAACAGAACTCCGATTCAATTTGTAAAAGTATTCTGGCTGTTATGTGCTATTATGTATGTACAGATACTGAATTTAAACACACATACAAAAGTGGAAATTAAATGCTTTGTAGTTTTACTATAGCCTGTCTCTATTAGGTGTGTCGATATAGCCCTCTGAACGCTCATAATGTTATTAATGCTACTAAATATATAAAGCTATATGTTTTGTTCGAGTTGTTATAACGCACGAAACGCATTGCTGCAGATAGACCACAGCTCCTTTATTGTCAAATGCGGGCGTATCAAACAGCATTAAGGAATACATTATATTATGCAAGTATTGAGAACGTAACAATGACGGGTATTATTTTTGCGTCGTTTTAAGCAGGCGCGTACACCAAATTATTGAAAGTGCGTTGGAGGTTCCCTAGCCATACTGTGGGGCTAGCATCTTCACAAGAACATGTTGGCACCTCTCTATTGAACACAGTTCTATACGAATTTTCGTGTTGTACTTATCAAAACGAAAAATTTGCGTATATCTTATAGATATTCGAAACAACTGATATTTACATGCGGCAATTCCCTCTTACAAAAATATCTTTCATATCATTTAATGCCTATCGTTCAAAATTAGGCATTTAGACGGCACTTGTCGCTAAGCTCAATGGTTTTCCACCCGTTCCTGTCAAATATTCTTTAAGGCGTCGCAGCAGATGGCTCTGCTGAGAAGCTGACATAGCCACACTTGCAGATTGCCGCCATACACTCGCATACGACGTCTAGCAATGCGACGTCCAAAGAAGATCCCGATTCAACTCCTGGAGATCAAATGATTATCTGAAAAGAATAAAGCTTTTTCATTCTCTTTCTTCCGTTTTCCATTTCATCGTCCCTTTCTCCGTTTTCATCAGTTTTCTTTTGAGTTTGCTCTTTTCCTATGCCTCCTATTCGTTCGTCTAAGCTTTTAACACTGGCCAACCGCTCCTATTTGAGTCTATAACGTCATTTTATAGTGATCGTAGCATGATCAAATGTTTAGCTCAGGGAACCTTACGTAAGGAGTGAGAGTTAGCTGGGCGTCTTTTACGATTATCGTCGTCGGCGTTGCGGCCGGGCGCCAGCGGTAAAGACTAATGAAATGGAAAAGTGAAACAAAGGTTTGGTTAAACGCAAAGTTAATGTTCATCCAGTCTAACTTGTCGTTGAACACGTTGCAAAGTTCCCGTTGATAATGGGAGTTGCTAGGAACCTAGGAGCTACACCAACGTAGCGAACACCGTAGCCAGAACGCCTGGATGTTGTCATGTTTGAATTTTCGCGCCCAAAGCGAACCACGACAGAATATTGGGTACAGATGAACTATTAGCGCCGCCTTGGGATTGCCAAACTACTCAGTTCTAATTGATGTGCTCATGGTGGGGAATACGTTTCTTACAGCTTTCAAAGACACGAAAAAAAGCTCACGGAGATTTTATAGAAAATGGACTACTATTATACTTACGTGAATTGTCTTGGGGTTTCGAACCGTCGGTTTTGGCAGCTGTAGACTATTTTAAATGGGAACCAATGGTTGAAATATCAGTCGGTCCCTGAGAAAATGAAGCGAGGCTAACAGGTATTATCGTTGCTCATGGTGGAGGTATGCTACTGATGCAGAGCATATAATAAGCCCTTTTATTAAAACGGTGTTTCAGAACAGCTCGCGTAGTCATTGCCGTAATTAGAGCTATATCGGTTTATGCGACAGATAAGAAAATGTATATAGTTGTGAGGGTATGACGACCCGAAAAAAACCAAAACATCTAAATACAGGCAACTTAGTTAGCAAAATCGTATATAATGCTTCTCTAGTCCTACCTAAGAGTATTTAGTGTCTGAGAACTAAAAAATTAACTTTTATAAAAAATAATAATCGACCATATCGCGATTTTTTGTACTAATCAACGTCTGTTCGTGAACATAACGTTGGCATAATGGCAGCGCAGCTCGCTTTAATAATCCACAGTCAGCAAGAGATTAAATGACATTTATCTTAATTCTTTCAAGGTGCTTACTAAGTCAATCGCAAGTTATTAATTACTTCTTAAACTGCTAGCTAAAGTTTGGCATAAGTCTCCTACTGATGACTTTTGATAAGTTATGTAGTTCCTAGGAGGCCACTCATTACCCCGATGGGCCGTAAACATCGTTTCGATATGGCAGGTCGCCAATGACATAATCAAACATCGTAAATATAATTTTTAGACGCTTTACACTTGAAAGCAGGAAATTTTCTACTAACCTTTACGATATTTCCCAAACGTCTATCTTCGTTTGGGGTTTGCCCGCTTGATGTGAGGACAAAATGATAGGCGCTGCCGAAAAAGCGCAGAATGGGTTTGTTTGTGAACTTACCTTCAAATATAGCGTAGTTAGAGCCATCCTAACTTTTTAAGTTATGCATGAATTGCATTTTAAGGCAAACCATATATTGGCTACTCCGATCTGGTGAAAACGACTGTTAATATACGAGAAAATGATCGCCGTAGCGAAAAGAGTTGGTCCTTTAGAGGTGGCCCGAAAAGAATGATCAAATTCTATGCTATATGTTTATAAAGAGTTAGCCGTGAACTTCATTACAAATAAATTCGAAAGATATAAATGACTATAATACAGAGCTATTATTAATATGGTCATTATATGAACTGTTGAAATATTGTTCATTTATTAACAATTTTTGCCCTTTGGTGTAATAAAGGTAACCTGAAATTGCATTGCAATCTAAGTAGCTCTGGACGGCGGGTATTGCGTGAAACCGAAAAAAGCAACTTAGAACCAGAAAGTTGATGTGAACGCCTTAACAAAAAAGAGGGGCGCCTAAGACAATAATGGGCCTTTGCTTTTTGCGATGTAAGCTCAGTAAGTCAAGACTCCGTGCCCTCACAGTCGAAAACTGTTATAAATTTTTTATGAAAAATTGGTTTACGAAAATAATAAGTATTAAGACAATAAGACTATTTATAGATAAACTGAAATACTTTTCAATTATTTTTGCTAATAATACATGCAGATAGTGCCAACTAGTAGCATAAGGTGGGAGATACGATATTATCCGTCACTCGATTATAATGAGATGTGCGATTGGCCAAGTACTTTCATTTACTGCATGTCATTTAAAGTGAAGAATGTAATAGAATAGTAAATTTAATCATATGTATTAGGCGCCTATTTTCATCCACAAAATAATCCTTTTGTTGATTTCATATCATCACCAGCTGCGTTAGGATATAAAGAAAGCACTACACCGCCGAGAGTAAAAGACATTAAAAGGAACAAATAGGACACCAGCCTTAAAGCTTAACAAATCGAACGATTTAGCCCCGTTTACCGAATTATCGCCTTGACGACGTTAAGGCCTAGGCTGGTGGGCCTAATAGAAACAGTAAACCGACTGTTGGCTTAGACAATTGCATTACACACATTTTTACAGCGGGAAAGTTGTATTTTGCTTTTTTTGTATTACCAATAGAGATTACTGTACAAAATTAAAGGTTGTTCGTGATGTAAAATAACAGGTCTGTACGAGGTACATACGGCCAACCTTACGAACGAAAATCGTTTATTTCTAAAAATGTGTTTCTTTCTTATCCCGTATCATTCAAACCTGTGTTTTTTCCTCATTTAGAAATAGGTCATTTTTGTATCTGCCTATTGCTTTATGCTTATTTACGTCTGCGATTTGTTTTTCTTAGTAACCAGGTTTAGTGTGTGATCAGGAGTGTGATGTACTGATTTAGGAGCGAAGCTTCTGTTTATAACCAACCGCATGACTTCTATGTGTCAAAAGTTAAGTGCCTAGAGTTTTATCTCCGGAATCATTATAAGGCATCATCTCATATGAAAGATGCAACACAACAGCTTTACGTTGAGCCTCTTCATGTATGTCATGTCACAATATTTGCAAATCTCATTTCAATATATTGACCATTTTGATTTCGACAGAAATCTATAGCCTCCTGTCTAGACGTATATGTATCATATTTGCATTCCAAAAAACTTCGTTTTCGAACTCAAGTCCACGAAAACTATTCACTATTGGATCATACAGTTTGTATAAGCCCGTCTTTTGTGAATCACCGGTCATCCTGTAGTTCTAACTTAGTCTTTCTACCAAACTTCTTTTAGTAGCCGATTGTCCCAATCCACTTATTCGCCGTCTAACAAGATAAGGCATTTCGATGGAAATGGGCTTACCGTTCGCGTCAACCACGCTCAATGCACCGGGTCGCCCAAACAGACCGTCATTTTCGACATTTATTTAATTAATCTTTTGCTATTTTCCAATTTGTATAGACTGCCGATACAAACAGATAATTCTAAAGCAGTAAATAAATCTACATACGGAAAACGGCATGCTCACTCATAGAGATTTTCTCAGGGAAAAAAATCTTTGCTTTAACACAAATCCTATACGGTTGCAGGTGTTTTATCATTATAAGAAATTATTGTATCCTCAGAATAACCTGCGGACAACGTAACATTAAAGCTTATACATATATATTGTTATGAGATTAACACGGGTTGTAATTTCCATACTTATATGATACAAGCTGTCATTCCAAATAATAACCTAACGATAATATGAATAAGACAGTTAATTATGTTTTTTTGTTCCTTGTTTATAAAAATAGTTAGTATTTTATTTTCGATTAGCTTGAAAAATATGTACGAGTAACTAGCTGACTTGGTTGAACTAAAAAAATCAACGTAAAAGTATTCATTTTTGTAACGTAAAAATATTCATGTGTTCCTAAAACATTTGCTATTGCTTTGTGTCATCATCAATTTTATATCTGTCGAGTCCATATGCCAGCTTCGAATGCAGGATTATTTATGGTGGGTACATATACTTAGGTAAAGTGTCGGGATCAGAAAACACACACAAACAATACGCAGATAATCATTTTTCTATTCCTATTTTACCTTTTTGCTATTACCGAACGTTTTGCGTTATTTTTATAGGAGTAGAATTTTTGCGTTGGGAAACAAAACAGCAAAAGCTACAAGGACATTAATTGCAGAAATTCGTCTCATATACCTAAAAACTGTTGGCATAACCAAGGATTTAGCTGGCTTTATCCAGGATAAAAAGTTACAAAAGAATACGGTGCCATTTAGCGAAGAAAAAACCCGATGGTTATCGATTAAAGAGGCTCACTGAGAATCTTGGTGCTACCCTATACAGTGAGAAATATTAACAGTGGCTAGGCAAGTAAACATTTTAAAAGCGCACATCTCTATTTCAAGAACCGCCCTACCTTCCATAAATTAGCGGGTATAAGGCTTTAAATATAGGGTAAGGTCACAGACGGTTCAAAATAAAAATTCGCAAGTAAGTACGGTCCTCAAGGCTTATGATTACCTCGCAGTTTACGATGCTTCGGCCCGTCTATCTAAGTGGATCACAGTAGTAGTGAATCTAATGATTTACAGTTAACTTTGTACTTGAAGAAGGAAAGGTTCGTGCCCTAGACGAGTTTTGTCGAATGCATAAGTGCCATCGCGCTGCCAGTGCCTTGATCTGCTTTTATCAAATTTCAAAAAGGGTGCCAAGATATCGAAACTATATATATGCGAACAGCCAATTGCTTGTGTTAGATAACTACCAGTTTCATGCCATAATCTGAGTTTAATAAGTATAATAATCTCGCACGACACTGACCATTCTATTTTACGGGAAATTATAAACAGAAATGATCTTCCATACATTTGACGAAGTAAAACGTTGGAATATATCCACAGATATTTTTTTAATATGTTTTAAATCCTACTGTAATCTACTCTGGCTTAATTTTCAACGCTCAACATTTGTCTAATTTTTTCAGTGACGCTTAGTTAGGTAAACTCTTCCTATTGTTAATGTCTTTTCGTATATTTGACACACGGAATTATGCATTGCCTCGACATTTACTGTTACTCTTGCCATTTCTAAGCTATGTTCTTCATGCGTGTGTTACTCCTGCGACACACAGGTCTATATATGAAACGAGTGGTGCTTGAGGTCCCCTGTATCCTACTTGTTTCTCGCTGAGCTACTATAAGTTCTTCCGTGGAGACAAAATGTCATATTTGCCAGTTCAGCTATTCGTTTGCCTATACCGTTATTCTCGGTCTCACTTATGTATGACTCTGTTACTCACATTACTGTTGGATGGCGGATGCGCGGCCGGCAAGTACTCGAACGTTGTGCATTGCTGTTCTACCAGCTGTTGTTTTGAGCAGCTGGGAGGTCACGTTGGCGATGCCCTTCTTTCGGAACGTGTCTTGTCCGAAACGGGATTGAGCAAGGAGGAGAATGGAACAAGCCGTCCCTAATTCAATGAACAGCGTATCTACAGGAAATCACGGACTCGACATTTCAGGAATGTATAGAGATCCCGTGACGCTCCTTATCTTTCAAGTTGAACTAGCTGCAAAAATACGTGAAAAGGCGCGACAACAGGAGCGATATAGACTCTGCGGGAACGAAACGGCCGCTAAAGCTAAAATACGTTCCCACAAACAACAAATATATAGCTCTCGGCTATCTATCTAAATAGTACGAATTAGGTCAAAGTAAAAGGAAAAACGTAGACGGTTGATTAGGTCCCATTGTGCTCTACGGCTGCCAGTACGTGTAGTTCGAACGCCTGCTCTGCGAACGCTGTCTGTCCCTATCTTTATTCTTCTGTACCTTAATTCCTAGCAATTAGCTACCAGCTGCCGGCCAATAGCCAACCAAACGAACGACCGTTCATCCGTCTATACCGTCATTCCCGTACACGTTACCAGGAGGTCGTCTCATGCTGATACCCTGACCAAAAATCAGGATAGCTGGAAAATTTAGGTTGGTCTACAGAACACCCGCTTTGAAACGCTTCTAGAGCTTGAAGGTAATCCTGCGCTGACAGATTCCACTTGTTTCTCTCTCTAGCTGGTTCCCTTTTGCATGGCCCTCTCTGTCGGCCTCGTACATATGCAAATTCTCCCTCGTTCCCTTTTACTTTCTGGTCGGGTTTACCAATGTGCCGAAAGTTGTTCTTGGTTATAGCGGCGGTGGTCATAGTAATGAGAGCCGTGTCAGGGAAATTTCAGCTCGACCGGATGTTCTAGCCCCTGCTGCCGTGGCTAAAGAAGGAAAACAAGTCTGGGTTTCTACCCGAACTCACCTGCCAACATTGAGTAGAAGAGCAAGCAGAAGCAAATCCCTAAAAACAATGTGGGCTTATAAAAAGGCGCCGTCATTATCAAAAAAGACTTTCAGAGTTAAAGACTACACTTTAAAAAAGTGAATATGGTAGTGTGTATGCTATGACGTGTGTCAACGGACAATGGATGGGCAAATGAATTGGGAAAACCGGCACGTAAAATGATTGCCGTAAAAAGATACACACTTGGGTGTGATTACAGTTCAGGCAATGTGAAATACTGAACTGTTAATAATGAGACCTATACTAAAGACAAAAGCAATGAGAAATATGCTAAGATTACTAGAATTTACATTTAATTTACATAGGACATTTAGTATTTAGATACTGTCTAAAGCTATCGATAATTTTAGCAACCGGAAGTGATTCGTGTTTGTCTTGGATGTTGTTTTGGACGTTTTATAATGTTTCCGGGAACTAACGAGCAAATAGGTTAGCAGGAGGATAGCAGTTCCCAAGCTTAGAACCTTACATAAGCATGCTAAGACTGGGATCGGCCATAAACTTATACGTCTTTGTTTAATATTTGTGTAGATATCTGGCTACACATATTGTGTGTATGAAAAAGCTTTACGTTGAATTCGTAACGTGGTTGTATTGTTTTCGCTATCCTCTCATTGATTTGTTTCTAGCACGACGGATCCGGCGCAGATGACACGATCCATCGGTACTGGTGGAAACGGTGGACTAAACGTCAATGGTACTTCTCCTTCGTCGTCCTCTTCTATTTCTTATGGCAACGACGCGTTAGAAGATGTCAAGTCGACACTCTCCAAAAAAATCATGGCAAACACATCGCTTCTGCTCGACAGCCTCCTGTCCGAAGAGAACTATGACCGTCGAATACGGCCTGGATTCGGAGGTGAGCAACCGATTTCACAATTTACAGCTCGTCCATTAATTGCTTGTCAATTAGTGAAACTGAGAGATACACTTAACAGCTTAATACAGTCATTAGTCTATCCGAATATAAATATAAATACTGTATGAACTATATTTGTAGGATTTTAATAATATTGTTCAAGACACGTGAACATTTTCGGCTATTTTATTGCTATTTTTTCTTCGTTATATTAACGAAATGTTATATTGTTTGTATTATCTAATTGAAACATAAGTAATTTTTATCTCTTTTCAATGTCTTTTGCCCTTTTATCTTTCCAGTGTTTGTTCACTTCTGTGTCATCATTCCATTCATTGAGATTTTTCTTCTCTCTGCGCTTGTTGTCAATGAAGAGCGTTTTATTTAGAAGTCAGCCTCTAAAGATGGAGGTTTCAGGTAGAAAAAATGCATTTTTGACCTCATTTCGCCTTTGCTGAGGTCAGAAACTGCGTAAATGGCCTGTGATACTTGTGTTAGGCACAGCGAAGTTTTTATAACTAAGAGGACTACTAGAACTGATTTGTTGGGTTCAAAGGTGGAATCTCTGACTCTGCGGATATACCTTTCCCGTTCGGAAGATTTTGGATGGCAAACAAGTCGTTAATCAGCCGAGATAGAGTGCGATTATCAGGATATTGTCAGGCATCTTAAATGTAGGGAACTTTAGCAGAAATGAAAAAGCTAAATATACCATGTACTCAGTGATGCGCCTAAGGAAACAAAGGTTTTCATTTACTCTCAACATCTCGCCCGACAGCGGACAACACCCAGCTATAATGGCAGGTTTCTTCATAAAATTGTCACTAGTAACCAAAAAGTGGTGTTTCGACATCGATATAAAGCAGAGAACGAAAAGAGTATACCCGGGAAATACGCCTAAGCACAGAGCCAGATATCCACCTTGAAAAAACGATGATTTGAGCATGGTAATACTGGCAGGATCTGGTACACTGGCAAGTGCTCGCTGAAAACAGCATGGATAACAGGCCTAAACGCGTCATTGAACGAGGCTATCCAATAGAAAAGACCCGAGCGACCATACCAGTTCTCACATGGCAAATATTACGAAAGCTGTCCTAAGAAAGTATGAGCGAAAGTCTCCTTTGCACCCACTATATTCCTCAGACCGAATCACCACAAATAATCAACTTTCCCGATCAAGTTCATAGCTGTGTATCTGAATATAAAAGCCGTTTATAAAGAATGTTTTAAAAGCTGACTAAACCTATGTTTCAACACTAGACCTGAACATCTCTGGCGAGAAATGATAAGTGGATTAAAAAGATGGGAGAAAGTCGTATAGAGTAACGGCAGATAAAAAATAAATTAATTTCTTACCAGAATTTAAGTGAAACGCCGCATTTCTGTTCGGCAAAAAATGAAAATGACTTGCATTTTCTTTTTTTTTTTACATTTAATACAAAAGAATCTGCCCATGCGAGTCCATCCCTCTGAAAATTATCTAAAAAAGATACTTTTATTTGAAAAAATATTTTCTAATATAAATAATTTCACTATGTTTTAGAAATAAATTTTCCTATTTATATATAAACTTAACTAACCAATGACCTATCAATATATATATATATATATATATATATATATATATATATATATATAGAATATTTAAACTGTACCAACTGTTTAAGACAAGAAAATTTAATCTTGATGCCATATCAGCAGGATATAATATATACGCGGCATCCGTCGAAAACAGCCGTAAACATTATGGTTTTTGAAGCTATAGATTCTTACGAACACCGACTGAGTTTATTATGGTGTCATACTTACTCTATATCTGATCTTTAGTATGTTTCTCGTGTATGTATAATTAAATAAATGGATTTTGAAATTCAGTCAAGCGGCAAGGCAAATGTCTCTTGAAGAGTTCTCAATGTAGATTATATCTACTTTATGTTAAAGATCGACATATACGTGTACTTGATACGAGACCAAAGTCCTACATGAGACGCCAAATTATCTTCGAGGGCTAAAAATATTACTCAGAAAACACAATAAGCTGATTGTTAAGCATGAAAGTGGCAGAACGAAAATTTTTTGATCAGGAAAAGCATTATTGTATTTTCACAATATACCAAATATTTTGCTTACTGTCGGGTTGTATTTTAGTATGTTGAGCTTACATAAGTATAATTCATAACAATTTATATGTATACGTTTCAATAACAATAATGGAAAAACATTTCTGTTACATCGATTATATGTGGGGTTGCAGTCAGGGTTCTGTTTATATTCTGCTGCGTCCAGGCTTTAAAAGATTTTCCCCTAGAAGCGAACAGCAGGAGTTAAGAACGTTGCAAAGAGGAGAATGTGTGTCGGCCTAAGTACTTATGTATATAAACCGGCAAAAGTGTCTATAATGCATAGGTTTACGCCGTACTCCAGAAGTAAGAAAATCTTAGAGTGAGATACAGGATCACGTTTATAACAATATCAAATATTATCGGTGCAGGCAGCACTGTTCCCCGTTATTTTAAGCTTCGTAATTTGTATTCATCTAAGCGCTTTCCTGATTGACCATTTTTATGAGCGCATGTTTAATAGGGACAATGCAAGCTTCTTTCCAGAGTAAAAAGTCCAGGTGATATCTAAAGGGATGCGTATTATTCGAGGAAGTAATGTACATCTCGAGAGATACAATGTAGGTGATGCGAATTTCGTTCGCGCAAAGTATACGGCCGCACAAGGTATACTCTCGGAGACGCTAGCAATAAATTCAATGTACTTCTTTGTACCGGTGTAGGTGTGCTGTATATATTTATGAATAACGTTTGCTATGGATGAAATGAAAAAAAGATTTTCTAATATATGTTATGGCATATTAGTAATATTATAATAATATATAGACCCATCACTGACACTGTTGAACGTATTTCGTGACTAGGCGAGGAATTAATAAGTGCAGTAATATGTTAATACGACATATTACCGTACGTAAGTAAGTCGTGATTTGACAAATGTATAAGGCATATAGCGCTATGGAACCCCTTAGCTACGTACTGCCTAAAAGCGTAGACGGAATATTCGCTATTTGATAAGTTAATATGATCAGTGGCTAATTCGTCATTCTCTCTCGAGCAAACAGATCACATTTAAATTCATTATATAATTCTAGATATCTTCGTAGGTCTAGGAAATGCCTGAACGATTTTTTTTTCGTTAACGTAGTGGTGTATTTGATTCCCACGCTTGATTCACAATATTCATTACTTTTGTTCCATGCTAATGTTTTGAGTCGGCAAAATCCGATGCGATTCCGTATATTTATGGCCTGGATTTCTGAGCAATCTAGTCCACAGTCCTACTTGGGAGTAGGTTTGAAAATTAGCGAAAAATCAACGTCGGCGGCATAAGGAACTCCAACCAAATATCGCTTTAGTACACGTTCATAGAAGAATAATAAGATCTTTTTAACGACACAAACAAATCAAAGATATATTTGCCTTGCTCATGCAAAGGTCAGCTAAGTACGACTTTATCTATTCATCATTTAACCCTATTTCGGTAATCGGATTTCAGTAATCTAATTATTCAGAACAGTTTTACAGCACTTACAAATACGCAATTAATGGAACATTATCTAAAGGCAACAGCTTTGATTTTAGGGGTAAAGCAAATGTGAGTATTTTTGCCTACACAGATCAACTACTTTTTACCCACTGTTATGCCGAAATTCATAGAAATTTCTTTACTCTAATTATGCCTAACGATTGGCAAAAATATTCCACTCTAAACAAATAAACACCTTAAATGAAAAATATCCTGAAATGACATGTTGTAATTAACTTATTGAGCCATGCGGTTAAGTTATTTCTTGTGCATGTGCCATAATTGTTGAAACTAGTTGTGCAATTTCCGTATATATTCATATTCCGCACATATCCTGAACATACACTTATAATAGGGCCATATTTTTTAGCTCTTCTTCAGTTTGTTAACTGTGTTTAAAGTTTAGGATCGAAAACTTCATAAAATATATCCATAAAGCAATGTTGCCAGTGATGTGACAACAGAATGAGCACCACCCATGAAGTGGTCCCACCTCGGCAGAAAAAGTGCCACAAAAGTTATAAAAGGCAATGACGACTTCTTCACTAAGTGCTACTATCATTCTTTGCTAGATTGGGGCCGCGGCCCATAAAACCCCCAGAAGTGGCTGGACTGGTATCAGCTCGCCATGACAGCGGGCGGCACGCACGCAACGGAAAGATTATATCATGTCCCTTCTTACCTTTTCACACAGTACGCTGACCTAGCTTGTTCACTGGCGACAACACGCTAGGGCCTTCTATTTAATTGATGTAGCAAAAGCTTAAAGAGCTATCGTAACCCATAGGGTGAGTGGCAGTGCCGATTAAAGTAGGGAACAGTTTCGCTTGTTGTTTTCGAGTTGGTCCTGAACGCGATCCAACAGAGAACGAGTAGGACGCTTCGCCCGTATCCTTACTTTGTGTCATTGCCCCTTTTAGCAACATACGGTTCAGCCGACAACACGGGAGAGTATTGCGGTGCGCTTTCTAGTGAACACCTATCGCGACAACACATGCGAGTGGGCGCTTGGAGGGTTGCCTGCAGCTGCAGCATGACAAAAGCCTGCCTACCAGGATAGTATGTTAATGGTAACTGGCTTTCAGAGGGTAGCGTCCTGCATTGGGGCGGCAGCGACCTTCGCCATATGAGCAAAAACGATAAGGACTCCCTCAGTACTTCAGTTGGAATGGCCGATGCTGTTTAGGGTAACGAAGCTAGGGTGACAAGGATTTATTATTAGACGACTGCTACTGTCAGCAGGATACGATGTTCCAGACCGAAGAAGCAGCAGCAGGAGCAGTAGTATTAGTAAAAATAGCCGTTGTAGCGGACCACAGTATGGTGGTAGCGTAGATGCTATGACCAGTAATGGCCGTCTCGAATGTTTAAGGTAGCACGTCTGCACAGGCCGACTTTTCATTGGTACATGTGGAGCTATGCACTGGAATGAATATTTCCGTGGAACTCTAAGTAGTAAACAGTGATACGCAGAGTGTATTGCAACTCATACAGTTGTAATTAGTTATATATAAAAAGTCACGCAATCGCACTGGTCCCAAAGCTAATGATGAGTGTAACGCAATCTTACGGCAATTATGTGGGTATCTCATAATATCATCGCAGTGTTATAGGGTTCCGTTACCTTTTTTAGCATCTTGCATACACCTCTCTGTTCAGAGTATACGAGTACTATTCGCCACATTTCCCTTATCTTATCCTTAAGTATAATCTTGAAGTCGCTATCCGAATCAAACAAATATAGGCCCTAAGTTACCCATATACCTTAAGTACTTTGGCTGAAGCAAAAAGTGACTATTTGATCAATCCGATGTGACTTCTTGGGTGTCTAAGTACCACACATTGATCACCTAATGTATGAAAGTAATTAAGGCGTGAATGACGTAAAATGAAGATTTAACGAAGTATGTATTCAGGTGTATTTCTTCAAAATCTGGCTAAGAAATGTTTCGCCTCCTATTCCATGTCGGTATTGTGGGAGTAGTCAATGCAGTTGTAGCATTTAGTAACGATAAACTAATAATTTAACACAACGCTCCTTTGCAATCGTTAGTTATTACATGGTCGCATCCGCCGGCACAGTCTCAATAGATAGTGCTGGTAGCGATTTCTAGACTAGTTTGTATATAATATATATAGTTCATTTCATGACAAGTGCGTTTGTGGTTCTTATGGTAAGTGAAGTTGGCGGATTACTTCGTAACATAGGATCACTTAGCCTTGTCATCTGGCCCTGCAAAGCGAATTTGAAGATAGACGCATATTTTTGCTAGCTCACTATTTAGTGTTAGCACACACGGACTTTAGAAATCGGAGGGATACAGCTGATGTGAACACTATGTTTACCAATTCTATACGGTGCCTGCCCGCTTCAAGCTGTTCCGCAATACTTTTCCTTGCACGACAACATACATACTTCCACGCAAACGATGTAAATTTGTGTCTATACAACCCATAGCGGAATCGTTGTGGAACGTAAATGCTTAACAAGAAGATACTAGTTGTCGTTTTTAAAGGTCTACAGAAAGCACGTTTTGCTACCTCTATTTTCGAAGCTTATTAACTGCCGAGTTGGTACCTATCTACAGAAGAGATATATCCCGAAATGCGTACGTCGGATTGAAGATAAAGAAGAAATGCCATGGAACATATCATGAGCCTTACTTACTATTGATAAATTTACAACTACGGTGACGAAGCTACAAAGGATAGCGTGTAATGAGAATTGGAAGTTTGAAAATAAACCTTCACGAAAGATGCTTTCATTAAAGCGAATGTATAGTGGGGTTAGCTTCAATACTTGGCAACTGCTAATGCTGAAACATTCGAAATAGCTTGCTTTGATTTCTTGTTAGGCTGGTTAAGTGAGAGCTGCATGAATAGTACTTCTTCATTTTTACTATAGCTACGAGCCCTGAAATTTGATTTTCGCTGTGTATACGACCGTGTGAGTTCATGCACATGCCCTCATTCGACTTGTTCGAGTATGCCTTACCTGAGACACCCTAGTCTACTTATATAACATCCGAATCAGTTTAAAATGACTCTAGTAACATATGCAGATTTTAAAAACAATCAAATAAACAAAAATAATAGGGTTCAGTAGGTGGCTGAATTATAGCTTGGGTGGTGAATTGGGTGTTTCTGCAGCGTGTGTATACAATATTCTGCTTGTTTTTTGTGTCAGTAACTGCCTGTTTTGTAGACGTCGGCAAGCCAGTACGTGACTTTGGAGAAAGCCAGCTACGGCACTCTTGATAGCGCAGCTCCACTCACGACGCCAAACGGTCGAATGGTGAATAAACGTCAAACGCAGAACGTCGCAACCAACGTATCCCGTTCTCCTAGTTTTCTTCTTTTTCTTTTTCCTAGAAGCAAAAAAGGTCCGGATCGGGCAATTCACATAGGTACACTATTGTTCTCGATCAGGCCAAGTACCTCACCTTCAACAGTTCCAGAGGGAAATTAACCTAATGAAATGCTGTTTGACGCAAACAACAAGATACAATGTTTACCCTTTGGTAATCAATCAACAAAACGTATCATATGTAGGTAAGTAGATGCAAATTATTATGTATACCAATAGACATTGATTTATTTGTTTTTCTTTGTGTGTTTGCCGCGCATATATAGACCTATTGTAAGCGTATTGCATTTGACATCTCTATTTCCGTGTTTTCGAAAAAGCGGACCGTTTGGAAAATGCCTGGATCCTCTTTTTTTCGCCCCTATCCGCTTAATGAGAATATATATCAAAAATTTTATTGGCATAATGATAATTAGCACGACTTACACTGAGAAAACAAGAAGATTATCCTGCTACTATATGAGACAGGACCCGTTTATATTTTTTACTTCCTGAAAGTACCTTTAGCGTGTATATTTGTTTATGTTATGCGCATACAATTCTTTCCTTGATGGCAGAAAACTGTGTCAGATTAGACCAGCGGAATTTTTCATATTCCTTGTTACTGGCATTATAATTAACTTAAAGATTTGTGGCTGTTGGATTATATTCCATCCATTGCTAAATGTGACCCGTAGATTGATGTAATGCACTGTTGATGCTTTGGACGACTTTTAAGTTATATAGGCATTTAGATATTTCAGGTTAAGAGATACATATTCTTAATTCGTATATAAGTTCTGGTAAAGTGAGAAACTACATACATATACATATAAGAACTCCTATAGATACATATAGGAGTTAAGCACAGTTCGTAGCAATGTGCAAGCAGTGAGACTAAATTTTAGTTAACCATATAAGATTTATATTATTAATTAACGTGTGTACTGAGAGTTATTCAAGAAAACTTGTTGTCTCCAAGATTTTTCATTAGTTGCCTTTTGAATATCGCTCTATTGAGCAGTAATTTCGCTGGTCTCTGAAAAAATTATGTGAAAGAAAAGGGTTATTTCCTTTAATTCGAGCAACGAAAAAGAGCTTCTGTGAGTTTAGCTTAGCAGAATTTCCTATTACACGCTCGTTCCCCGTGTTCCTACTCGTAGGGGCAGAATCAGCAATCTCTTGTCAGTCGAAATTGTAAACAAAAAGGCTCTTTTTTAAGAGTTCAATATCCCCGATAGACTATACGCTTAAAGCCCCTTGCTTGTTTTTTACGGATGCGTATGTAAGACCGTCCTCACCAGGAAACCACACACGGAAACCTACTTGGTCATCAAAATGAATAGGATTTTCAGCAGAATAGTGAAACAGTTTCTCTCAAAAGTCGGCGATCCTATCTCATCAGATCGTATCGGTTAACCAACCGATCGCCCGATGACGCGCACAAAGGACATCGTTACAAGTAACAACTTACCTCTCTGGTCTAGCTCCAGGTCTTTGCATTCCTATAGCCTTTTAGGCTGCCCACCAGCAGACGCCGGTATCGTCAGAATATAGTCTATATAGTATCCTGGCTTTCGGTGTCAAATAATCTGTTTCCACTTCTATCTAGTGTTACAAGGGACAAAAAGGAAAATTGGCTTTCTATGGTGGCTTCTTGATCGACTCGGCACTCTCACGACTTAGAGATCTCGTTCCACCAGCCGAGGACTTCATCTGTACCTTTCATTACATGTACAGATATACTCCACCTTCCTATGTACTCACAGGGTACGAATCATGGAAAATTATCTCCGCCAACGAATATGATTTAATGGAGCACATAGGAAAAGCTACTTAAAGAACTAAGTAAAAAATTGTGCTTGTGGAAATCTACAGCCGTGAGAGAGAGACAGGCCCCAAACACCACTTCAATATCGCACAAATACGTACCGCTTGGTTTCACAACGTAATGTCATACCTAGAGTATCATATGATTGGTCAATTGATGACACTAATCAATTGCATTGTATTTATAAAGGAGTTAAGTTTTAAGTTTAAAATGTAAAACATCTTATTGTTTACGTTACTACACTTTTACTAACAAATATATATGTATATATATATATAAAAATAAATATTCATATAGTGTTTTTTGTAATTTGCTGTAGTTATGTACTCTAACGTTAGACGGCAAAGCAAACACCTTGTATCGTTGAGATACAGAGTCTATAGATAAATACTTCAAGGCTTTTTTGGCATAATCTATGTTATACATATTAATAGACGATGATCGTATATCTACTTGATTCGTAAAGGACAGTGGCGAAATTTTCTGCGTGTGAAACCTCGGCCGACTAAGGGAGTGTATGCTGCGTGAAAATGCTCGATTGCTGATTTAGCTGCAAAACGAAAATTTATATTCTATTTTGCCTTTCCCGCTTTTGTCGCCTTCCTCACTAGCTTACAAAGCTCCGCAACAATAGTGGTATGGGAGTGATTTAAAACTAGCCTTTGTCGTCAAGTGCCCCAGTAGGCATGACTCTTGATAATGGCAAACCAGTTATCTTTCTTATCTGCAGTGGTGCTGCTTGCTTATCTCCTATCAGCATCTTTTACTTTATATATATATATATATAAATATTACCCAATTGTGTCTCTTGATTCTCTTATAGACGGTTTCGACTTTAAAGGCTGCTCTTTATGTGTCCTTTTCCTGGCTGCCATTCGAACAAAAACACCTCTCTTACTTTAGTACATCAGGCTTCATTCTTTCGATGGATTCGTTTTAGAGAAAATAGGAAAAAGGAGAAAAAAATAGAAACTGGGGGTATCGTAAGGGGACCTCTTCCGAATCCGGATAACTTATGCGTATAGCCTTCAGTAAACCTGTTCTATATTATGTAACACCATTTAAAATCGAGTAAAATTGAGGACGTATCGCCGTATCATTCTTCAAAACTTCCACAAACATTTCACTTATTTGGAGTCATCTAATTTATATGTGATTAGCTCATATGATGTTAGCTCAAATAATGTTCTGTGTTCGCTTCCTGTTAGTAGAAGTTACTCTGAAACTGAACTGGTGCGGGCTAACGCGTTCGATGTCACTTAGCCTTGTTGTAGTGGTATGACGCAACGAGCCCCATACGACGTCGATATGCGTCTTTTTTTTTAACTGCAATGAGGGTAACGCAATGCGATATCTCATTAAAATTCATAGGGATACAGTTTGATACAATCACATTTCGCAAATTGGAGTTTATATGAATAATCGTCTTCAAAATGCAATTCACAGAGCATCGATTTATCATTAATAGCCGTATGACTTCGGCATATCAAAGCTGCCAACAAAATGAAAAATGTCACACATCACCATGGCTAGATAGAATTAAGTCTATATTTATGTATATTTCTATAAATAGATAAATAGGCTCACCAGTGTTGGAGCATAGAGCTGTGGGTGTTTTACGACAGTTCGCTTCTTTTGGGCCTCTCAGTCCCTCTTCTAAGCTTTTGCGCTAATCGATTTCGACAGTTTTTTCGTTTTTACGTTGGCCTTTCTTGGAGTTGGTTGAATGTGTTTTTATGTTACCCTGCTGCTATATGGATAACACGACTTCGATGGTGACAGCAAAAATTTAATGATCGACTTAACTGAGTCTTGACCTAGCGCCAGGATGAGCCCGGCCCAATTTCATTACAAAAGTACACTTTTTCACTCGAAGTAGGCACTGACTTGTCTTTAATGACAGTTAGGACGCCTTGATCACCCTATCTTCGTAATGAGTATGTATAGCATAAATTATCTCATGAAACAAATATTTCGCTGAAATACTCCGAAAGCTTCAGTCGAATTGACACTTCTAGACTACGTTTGTATAACTGTGATACTGGGACAGAATATTCCACATCGCATGAGCCTCCTAACAAGAAGTTACTGGAGAGTTAAAAGCGCTCCGTATATCCACAAAAAATGTATAATGGTCTACGCTTATTTAAATCGCTGTAAGCAGCTATAATAAGCTTTAGATGAGCACGCCATTAAGTCCATTTCCATTTTCGCACGCAATGTATGAGTAACGAACTAAAATAGAACTAAAAGGGAAAATAGTAGTCAATTGATAAAAATGTAAAAACACCGGCTCATCAGTTACCCCTCAAACCTATGTACATCTATTAAACTAAACTAAATCAAAATATGGTTACCCCAGCGCAAAAGCTCTATGTAGAATGCTATGAAAAACTAGCACGTTAAAAAATTTGAAACTGCAACAAAGAAAAAATACAGTTACGTGATTAAAAATTGCTGTACATCGCATTTTTGACATCGTTAGTGTCATTTCTAAAGTAAGTTGTGCTAAACTTCAATGTAAAACTTCCCGTTGTTTTCAGCCAGATCAAAAGGGGTGGTGTCTTTTTTTCTACCTTAGGCGTACGTATCCGTTTACTGCATAGTGCTACTCCTGCGACTAAGAGATGCTGCAAACACGCGCCTGCGTATAAGTGTAGTATATACTTCACTAGCAGATAATTACAGTCCGGCTGTATCTTTCTCATATTGTTGAGGTTAGGAATGAAGCTACAAAATTTAAGCTAATAGAAAGGCCTTGACCGGGACGCTCTGAATGACAGTAGAGTTATTTCGAATTGAAGGTGCTCAACTCAGGTTTAAGGTTCATCCATCCTGAATTCTCGAAAACCTTAAGATCCACTGTGATGTCAAAAATAGATATAGACCCAAATTTATTCGATCCCATATCAAACATGACACCCAGTGAATATTCTGTCTGCAATCATTGTTCACATATCTTAAAATGCTTATATTTATGGTCTTTTGTAGAGAACTGGACGACGTTTAACAGGATCAGCATCCTGAAGATATAGTTCCTGAAATTTAATTTTAGAAGTAGAATCTTTTGATAACAGTATTTTAAAGGTAATGTTTGACTGATAGATACGTTTAATTAAAACTTTGTATATGAATTTACGTGATATTCGTTAATAGCAAAATCGTATAGATTTCCGAGTTGGAAAATTCGACTTTTAGCTCAAGTCCTAATTATGGATATATTGGAGGAAAGCAATATTGGTACATGTCCAAGAAACACCGTCTAACTGCTTTCATGGGCTATGTAGAACCTAGAAATCTATGAGATGTTGTATAGAGACAGGGAAAAAAAACATCCCTAAATTGACAAATAATCATGATCATGTTTGAGGTATCGACTCGCCATGGAAAACCTGCGTATTAAGTTAAAATAGTCTTGAGAGAACAAATCTTCCACATACAGTCAATCACATTTGAAAGATGGATACTTCGAAATATAGGCATTTGCAACATTCATTCCATTACTTCTCTATCACTCAGGCTGTCATAATTTGCTAATAATCCGGTAGCTTTGTTGTTTGATATTTTGTATAAAATGTATAATTGTACATGTACATTTGTGCTCAGATCAACGTCTGTTCTTTACCCTGAAGGCCAACAAGCGTATTTACTCATGTTTCAATGTTAACTCTATTATAACGTCATATTAGTCCGCAATACACTTATAAATTGTCTTTGCCCTTTTGACGAATTTGCTCCTCTACCTAGGTTGGACAAAAATTGAGGTGCACGCGCTAATAGTTTGCTCTTGCCTAACGTTTAATGTTCGAGGGGATTTCCGCAACACGAAACGCAGAACGATACAAACAAATTTGGCTTTATCTAAACAAGACTATTAACGGATAAAAACGGTTGCCTCCTAAGCCAAGTCGATTTAAAAGTACTAGAAGCTGATTCAAATGGACTGATTGTGAAGAATGGCTGGCAAATACTTACTCGCCCACCTATATCTATACCCTTTTGCTCAACTACGCGGAGAATAATAAATGACTGCATTGTAGAAAAAAATTCTGTATAATATTTTTCCTTATATGGTCATTATTTTAGTCTAACTTGTGTGATCCTTAAATATATGCTAATGCAAATCGTCGCCGCCTTTGTGTACAATGAAATGTACATTCAGGCAGATATTTTTAACCGTTAAACAAGTATACGCATTTAGCTTAATGTAGACTTTTAGTGCAAAGAAGATATCGTTATTGGAATAGACACGTTAGGGAATCGGCTGATACCTTTTTAGATTTAACAATGACGATATCGGTTATAGGAGTGCAGATCATTCCTAAAACTCTAGGAAAATTGTTTTTTAGAGAAAAACGAATTAAATAATGGGTAGTTTTAATTATTCCTTCTTTTCTTCGTTCACTTTTCCAGGAAATGCCACAGAAATAGTTACCGATGTAGAAATTAGAAGTTTTGGACCAGTTTCGGAAAATGACATGGTGAGTATCATTTCATCAAAGTAATCACTACTACCCCCATTACATCTTTGTCCAAAAAGGTTCTAGATGTAAATCCGTCTTAATATGATAATGAAGGGTGGAAAAAGTACTGTTTGCATACACATACATACCCACTCACGTAGCTGTAATTATCCATGAGCCACACGCGTAACTGGTTATGAATCCATATATTTTTTCTTTGTCCTTAATTTTTATCTTTTTTCGTATGGCCCATTCTTCCAACAGCGAACAACTGCTGCTACCACTTCTGGTAGCTCGCCAAGTGGGAGCTGTCATCAATACATAGCAATACAGGATGGAAGGTACCTATTTTTCGACAATGGTATATATAGAATTTATGTAGAAAAATCTATTCATTATATTCGATGGACCAGTTATGTTCTTTCCGTTCACATCTCTATATCCCTTTGTCTTTTCCTATATCTCTTACTTTCGTTTGCAAGCCGAACGTAAACGTTACTGCTCCTGTACAATACTGGAGCATTGTAGGTGCGCCCACTCTGTGCTTACTATTCTCTCCGAATTCGCGAGCGTTTCGGTGGCCGACTGAAGCCGCGGCCGCACATGGAGTCCCTTATCTGATTTGCCATTAACAGGCAGTTCTGAAAGATTCGTTGAATTTTATAATTAATAATCACGCTCCTATATTTTGTTCATAGGAGATACGGAAAGGGCGGAACGGAGGAGGGTGAAAAGGGGCTGATGTGAACGAATATGGTAACAGCACCAACGAACGTTGAAACAAATCTATAACATCTGGTGAACATCAACGGCTGATGAGCTAGCACATGGTGTCGTATTTTTTATTTCAAAAATTAGGCGCTTCAGGACATTGACAGAAGTTAGCCAAAAAACGATGGGCCTTCGTTTATTCATTGGACCCCCATTATAGTACAGCCTGTTGATGTTTATCAGTCGACGTTTCGTTTGCGTATTGGGAAAATACCGTGAAGTAGCGGAGTTGATGGGTTTTCTTATCGGAAATCGAACCTGCCTACTTGATCAATTCCTGTTGACCTAGGACGCTTCATGGCTGGCCCACACCTTACATTCGAATGGTTGTTTTTGTTCGTAAACATTTTGCTTGTGTATCACACATCAGGTACCAACATGATGACCCGCAAAACAAAGGAACCCTTGTGGGTAAATCCTGTTTAGGCACTCTAGGAAATGCATAAACAGATATTTATAATTCGTATAATATAATTCCTTATAATATTTTCCAGTTTCCAAGCCACCTTTAAGTTTGTTCATTCTCTCTAGAAAATCTGATCTGGTACTAGATTTGGACATTTCCTCATAGGTTTATTAGTTTGATTCTCTAGTTATTGGATAAAAAGGTAATACACTATCGCGAAATCTGGCAAATATAATGGCTACAAAAAGAAATTTCCCACGTTTGCAAAGTGATTCTAACAACCTTAAACATATGGAATTTTACGTTAAAATCGATGCAACTGAGCCCTATACAAATCTCTGTTGACCGCTTTATTATTTATTTGTCGTTTTATAAAGCCCTTCCAGTCCCACAAAACGTAAATCATTTCCATGGTTGTTTTTCACCTTGTGTATAGAGTAATGGCCTAACTCTGGTATGAGACGTATGTTTCAAAACTACCCGTTCTTGTTTCTGATGTGGAGAGACCACTTCCACCGTCATCCGTGACAATTTCACATAGAAACCTTCCAGTGTTAGTGCCAAAAGCTGCCCATTGCCTGGTGCCGGACGAGATCTTGAAAAAGATAAAAGGCCGTACCCTTTCGTGCGTTCGCCCTTATTGGGCACCTAGATTCTTAATTTTTTTATAACATTTCAAACGTTCAAGGTGCTTCACAGTATCCAAGTCTTCACGGCTTATCTTCTTAAATGTATTACCCGAAGCTCTTATCGACTTAATATGGCCGATTGAGCTGCGGTATATCCTCTAGACCCAATATATCATCTTTAAATTTTTCAAACTCCTTCAACGAATTTTTTTAATTATAGAGCTTTCTCTGTGAAAAACACAAATATGTCGGTAAGTTGCTTAAGCAATTTGTTTGGACAAACTGTTTGGGTTGATTTGTAAACGTAAAGTAGAGTAGGTCTCAAAAATACCTTTCACGTAAAAGATTTTTATCTCAAGTTTAAGCTGGACGTAAAATTTTATCTGTTATGAAATGCAAGTACAAAAAGCTTAGGGAGGAGAGAAAGAGCACGTTTGAATAATGTATAGCAGTAAGGAAAAAGTGCAAAAATTAAGGAGAAAGGGAACATTGAAGAACAACTCTTAGTTGTGTTCCAGGCTAATACATTGTCCAATAAAGCTAATCTTCGCTTGCCTTCCAGAACGTATCCGCATCAGCCATTGCAGATTTGTAGTAGAATTTTAGTTCCGAATGTTGTAAAATTGTGTATCAAACACTTTTGAATGTTCATTATTACGAAAAGTATCAAGCACTACCCTACGTCCGATACAATAGGGCTTGTAGGCCTGTATAAATGTATGAATAGTTGTCTAAAATAGCAATAGAGTGATATGACTCGTATATGATCCATTTTCCATATCGAATGTGCTCATCCTGCAGATGTACTCGATGGATTGCTATTTTCGCCAGTCGTGGCGCGACGAGCGCCTTAAATTTGAAGGATCATTGAAAAAGCTGTCGGTGAGTTGGCAGTTCTTAGAACGGATATGGACACCTGACACATATATCAATAACGGAAAATCATCCTACCTGCACAAGGTAACTGTGCCCAATAAATTCATCCGGTTGCAAAGCGATGGCACACTCAAATATTCCATGAGGTGAGTGGTCTTTTTAAACTGATGGAACTTTTACAGGTTTAGCGTCATGCTATTTGATATGTTTCTACCATTATAATAAATTTAAATATATTATGTTCATTTTGTTCATAACTGTCTTATATTAAACATGAGTGACCAAAGTATTTTCACCGAGCAATTCAAGCATAGCAAGGTATCTTAATTTTTGGCCACGTATGTGTTACTTGACATACGTAATCTACGCCTCATCGTGCTGAAAGCTGACCCGATCTCCGCCGTATAGGTACTTGATATATTTTCGATTTTAGGCCCTTATTTCTTTGCTGTGCGTTCTAGAAATACTCTATCGCCTATTATGAAGTGTTCACTGAAAAAGGTTGCTAAACTAACTATTGTGCTGTTATTTCAGACTCACGATACGGGCAAAATGTCCCATGCATCTTCGAAAGTATCCCCTCGATACACAAGCGTGTCCACTCAAGATCGGAAGCTGTAAGTAACGTGTAGCCGTATAGGAAAGCAGCGCAGCTCTCTACCTCGTACAATATGATATAACTAATAGACTATACAACTAAATCATAGTGTTTTTTTGTCTTTTCACCAGACAGACCCGCGGATTACGCCCCGTGCCTGTTTTTGCCATTGATTTAATTAATTTGATTCGTTGACGTCATGTTCAGGTTAACGTAAGCTCTGGTACACAATTATGGTATCATAGTCAACATAAGGGTCATCTAGTTACAGCCACCCTTGGCCACCCGCCCCCTTTCACAGTCCATTCACCAGCCTGTTCATTTATGAACGAACATGAACTATAGTTCTATTACAGATTTACATCTTTATATTAATTTGGTTACAATTTTGCTGAAATCCTACGGCACCAATTTCGTCATCATGGCGCAATAATTCAATTAGGTACGTAAGAAGTCGCCGGCCAGTTTCAGTCTTTCTAAAACGGAAAACGAAAACAAGTTTCTGTTTTCTGAGTTTTTGTTACTGCGTCAGCCGAGACCGACATATGGAAGTCAAGTTAACTAAACAACCTCGATTATTTCGGCGTAGTTTTGAATTAGAACTCTGCACAATACGTTAATTTCACCAATCTTTTCATAAACACGACGCTTCAAATGGTGGCTTTTTTCGGCGTCGTTTTATAGATTCTCCTTTTCGCAAAGCCCCACAGGGAAAATAAAGAGAAATGAAATCACAGGAACTGGACGACCGTTCAATGTCGCTGCGGCGGATCGAGATCTGCCGGCCTCAGAACATAATTTTAAATAGATTCATTGTTTCCTTTTCTGTGAAGCATGCTCCATCTTGTTAAGATCACAAGTTGCTTACAATACGCTTTGATAATGCTCGCTGTTGACTATTGTTGTGCATATTGTCGCTTTTTAAAAAAGTCTAATAGAAATTTCTGTACAAGCCGCACCGCACAGTGATTTATTGTCCATAAAGTTCTTGCTTAACACCTACTTCTAGGATCTCTACCCTTCAAATATGACAATTCTATTTATCCATCCGAGATTTATAATATCATTAAAGAGTCCGCCAGCACGTGCGTTAGACGTTAACACGTGATCAGCGAGGGAACGACGTTTGTGACGGCCCTTAATTTTTAATGGCTGGGTCAACTACAACTTTTAATAATGACGATGCAATTATTCGTTCAAAATGGGCTAAATTGTTAAGCACGTCGTCATGTTAGGGTGACTGGGCCGGCGCTGCTCCTCACTGTAGCGCTGTTGTGACTTGGTCGTTCGGCGATCTTCCTGGCCTTGTATTATTTACTAGTCAACTAGTCGGCTTAAATTTATTAATCATTTGCCTTTGCGAAGTGTCATAGCTCTCTCTTTCGACAGTAAATTTTACGAAAAGAAACGCTGTTCTAAATTTCAGTTGTCCAACATTACAAACCGCACGCGCTGCTGCGTTTCGCGCTAGACCGTCTGCTAACCCTTACTTGTTTGCAGACAAAAGCGGAGAGGGACCACAACTACGGCCAGCAACTTCTTACACGCGCTTTATTTACCCGAGCCTATTCTAATATTTTATCTGTACCATACGTAACGCTACTATTCCTTGACTGCAGACTGATACCTTTATAAACGTTGTAACACCTAATTGTTATAATTTTTTTCTATTCCATATTAGTGATTCAGTTACCTCGGTGCACCTGTTGCATAATCCTGTTCCAGTAATCATAAGCAATAACCGCGTTAATTTGCTATAATGTAATTATTTCTTCAATGCAATACATATGTTGACCACTACTTGCAAAATCAACTATACACCTATAGTTTAACTGTAGCGGTCCGAGGCCTTATCTAGCCGGAACGCCTTACAGTTAGTCCTAGCGGAACGTTGTTGCAAGTAAAAAAAAAAAGTATTTATCCGTCGAAGAAAATCAACCAGTTCGCAAATGTAGCTAATTGTTTCTCATTGGAAACATAGGCTACAAAAGTATTCATCCAGCTAGTGAATATGGTTAATATATGGTTCATGTCTTTTCAATTATGCGATATTTCAGTAAAAATCGCCGTCCTGCCCCTCATTAGTAGAAACGAATGGAAATTTACTACTGTACCTATTTTGTATTGGTTTAAAGAGCACAGAACTTTTCAATGTACACATTTCGCAGCGTCCGCCCATATTGTAAAAGAGCTCCATTTTGAAAAATTAGGATCACGCTTTAGGCGAAAACAAACTTTTTCCCTGAAAAAGTGTTTACCTTATCATTTTAAGCCTCCATCCGGATTCCCATTTATTTAACCAATTCGATCCAATTATATCTTATAGCATAAAATAATATATAGTGTCCCGCACAATTATCCAGCTTTTTCCAAGCTGTTACCGTCTTGCAATTATCTCATCTACCTGTTCCAAGATACATCAACTTAATTTGCGTCATACCTAGCTGAACATAAATTATAGTTTCATTACAGATCATTACATCGCGATTCTCCTAAAATTCTGCAGTACTCGATTGAAAACTGCCATCGATTTGTAACCATTAGGTTGTAGTGCTGTAAGACGCTGTTCTAACCCCTGTCCTATATATCAATAGTAACCATTTTTTTTTTATTTAGTCAATTTCCTACCCTGTTGATCCCATTAGCTCGGCGTAAATTAACATTACGCCTCGTATGGAAGAAAAGATAACGTTCGGAAGAAGTATTCGCTTATCCGAAGAACGTGAAATAGGGTAGTTCATATTTCTGAATGATCATTTTAGCGTGAAGGCAAAAGAAAGAGAAATGATATTAAAAATTTCTTTTAAGTTGAATCTTGCGCTTATATTATATAGCTTAAAAAGGCAAATATTTTTTTCGATTTAAATAGCGATTAAATTCGCACACCTATAAAAAAATAAACTGAACTGTTATAAATTGCTTTAGGCAAAATAACTATTTTTTTGCCAAGCAGAAAAACATCAAAACTATATAGGTCCAATATGGCGTTCATTTCGTTAAGCTTGAAAATCCAAATAGAGTGCCGATCTAAGGCCTTTGCAAATTTTTAGCAGTTATAAAGCAACCAACAGAAATACAATTTGCCCAAATTGCGTTTCGTTTGAAAAAGGAATCATTCTTACAAAAAAAATATTTACACACTGCAAAAAAAGGACTGAACTAGTTCATTTGCCATTAATTATGGACCCTTTCAACGATAATCATCAATTTATCACAAAACCTCAGAAAATGTGAAAAATCGTTTTTTTTTTTTTTTTTTAATTCAGCATTGCGCCTATTTTATATAGCTTGAGAAAACAAACAATTAGCCAATATAAGCTTTTCATATTCGTAACAATTGTCGAGTAAATTACACATATACATATATATGTATATGTGTAATATGTAAATATTACACATATATGCATACGTGTAATACGACTCAATAGCGGCGCCTATGTATATGTTTGTTTTAAATTTTGGCGCGGTCCTTCTCTGAACTGTTCGGCGTTCACAAGCATACCTGATGATGTTTTTTCATCACCTTGACCATAACCATATGCATTTATTTTTTGCTATGGCAAAAAAGAAGGCGAAAAATTGGTATCGGAAGTGTCAAAAAGGTTTTAATAACAATTTTCAGCTCCACGAAGAAAATTAAACCTCAACTAACATAGATAACTCATAATATTTGGAAGATCTTGAGAAATATTCATGCAGCTGTAAGGTGGTTGGCCTTTAATAGTAAACAATTTAACGCAAGATGCAGAAATCTCAAAATAAACCCATGAATGGCTCATATCTATGGCTAGCTTGATATTGTACTGAGGAACCTATCTTCTACGCCAATGGAGGAGGAAGACCGTAGAAAGCCAAACAAATTACTTTAGCAGAGCGGGTCTATTCGTTGCAAGTAATTAAAGTAAGTTAAATAGAAAAAACACTAATTGGAACCTATAATCCACAAGTATGTTTGCTTTCAAAATGTAGACAGCTAATAAAAGAAACTAGCCAATAGTAAAAATGGTTTCGTGGCAGTACTTTTTGTGCAAAAGTAATTTTAGTACCCCGTGACGAATGGTTGTTTTTTACTAAGCCACAGGGTTGAAAATGGCGGAAATTCAGAAACTTCTATAAAATTATCTGTTTCTGCTCGACTAACAGACAGAATGTCTGTGGAACAGCCTATTTTGTCAAGCAGAAGTTGAGGCAACTCTGCGCGCAATAAACAATCCCGTCGTTGCCTTTCACGAAATTCTTTATTCTGGGCTTCGTTAGACGCTTGGTCTTTCGCACTTCTATTTTGTGTTGCTAGCTATACTTTGTCGATATCGCATAGATTTATATCGGACGTGAGTGCCTCGCGTCTCATAGCCTACATTTTGCCAGGACTGCTTTTGACAGGATTTCAATTGTGATCGAAGTAGTTATTTCTACAAAGCGAGTTGGTAATATTAGCTGAAGAGGGCGTTGGTAAATTAGGTTAAAGCCTCCCAGCGATGCTAAATTCGGTTTACCAATGGCAGATTTGTACCTACTTTAGTAGGTAAATAACGCGTCTATCTACTATATACTCCAGTATATTTGATTCAATGGAATAAAATCACACTCTGAAAGCATACGTTCGTTGCAGCGCTGGCTGTAGATTGCAGAAAATACTCCTTTAGAATAGGACCATGCTAGCTAGCTGTTGCTCGTATCCATTTGCTGGGTGTTCATCTCCACAGGAATATCTACCTCCCGAAATGCTGCTCAATCACCTAATAACGATCTATCACAGTATAGTCTTCTGCGTAAATGTCCTGGCGCGCAAAACTTGGTCCAAACGCTTAATAGCCATACTACACGTGCTTATGCTGTTAGCATCTCAAATAAAGTAATTTCAAAATACAATAATTTTGCATCACGAAGGCGGAGATCAAAGGTTAATTGTTCCTTAAAAATCTAAATGTTTTTAATGCTATTCGTTGTAACCTATTTATGCTTGCAGATGCATACTCGCCAAAAGATGTAGTATTTCGCTGGAATGGCGGGAGCCCCGTGGTAATTTCAAAAGACGTTACCCTTTCCCAGTATGAGTTCGTCGATATTCTTAGCGACGATCTTACAGTTCAATTACCCAACGGAGGTATGTGCAGGATACGAACTAATCCCATATAGGTATGAAATCTTCTTCACGACCTTTGCGCCGTGTTCTTTCTTTCGAAAGGGCACATTTCATGTGCAACATAATATCGGTTAGAATATATGTTCTTACTACCCCCTTGTATTATATACGACTGTATAGTTTTTCTTCCGTATGCTGCTTTCCGTATTGCACTGCCGATGCATAGATCTTATCTAAGACTTACATTCCACATTTTCGTTTAACGTCCTAAATACTGACAAAACGGCCGTGCCTGCATTTTTCTGACTCTACATGGTTTATTTCATTTCATTCGGTCTTGTATAGCCGAAAAAGCTTTGATTTTACCAGAATGGCCATATTTACGCACATGCTACTGCTCTTGGACTGCTATTTTGCGATATCTCTTCGTAGAATAGTCCTTTCGAGCTCATATTTTAGGTAATCGTATCAAGGAGCATAGTACCAATTTACAAGACACAGTGAACTGGTTCATTTTTCAATCGTCAATCTAGATAAATTTTTTGTTTTCAATTTTTTTTGAGAGCGGGCGAGCAATATTTGGTGGGATAGTCCTACGTGGCAGCTTCAAATAAAGCTAAATGTGATTAGATCAATTAAAAACTTTCCATAGATGTTTAGCAACCTGTAGTAGCATAACGCATGTTTCAGCTCTAGCATGTTAATGTTCTTACATATTATTTGTACATTTTTAGAAACACGGTCAACCCTTGTAACTCGGTTCATACTTCGCCGCCGACGTGGCTACTTTATTCTCCAGATTTACGCGCCCTGTTCGATGATCGTCGGAGCCTCGTGGGTCGCATTCTGGATCAATCGTAACGACGCTGCCGGTCGGGTTGCCGTAGGTAAGTATTGAGTAAATACGTTTGCGATCCACGCAAAAAACGTCATTGATCGTTATTTTGTTAAAAGTAAATACATTATTTGAAACTTCATAACGGTAGTTTAATAAAAACGCTATGAACTAGGATTTGAGAGCTTTCATTTTGACCTGCTGGACATGTTTACTTTTAGGGAATTTTCTTATATCATTTTAGTCAATTCGAAAATCTTAATTTTTCGAAAAAAAAAAAAAAAAAATATTAATCATGAAGGGTTTGAATAATACGATTCGATTATTTACGCAAGTAATACAGATAAATATTGTGAATTGACAATAGGTGTACCAAAATGTCTTGAAGGTACTGCGGACCCGGCTTAGTCTTCAAAAATCAGAACTTTCAAGTAAATGCATTATTTCGTATTTTCTAACATCGGGGGCCACATAGATGACTGCACACCGACTGAGGCGTCACCATATAAATAGATAACGACTGTGTTTATCGTCTCTATTAGGATATTTAGTGTTCTGCTATCAATGCGTTCTTCTTTTTCTATTTATGTATACGTAATCAATCTGGGTTACGGCCAGGAGTAAAGGACTTCCGTCCTTTCCCGAACAGCTTGGTCATTTGTGGTATTACTGTAATTGCAGATTAATATGACCGTTTTTGTCTTCCGGTGTCTTGGTATAACCAGCGTATACAGCACCAATAATTGTTCTTACGACAAATAAGAATTTCTAAGCTCTGTTTTATAGCATCATATATCTTACCCAAGCAAGTACGTAGAGATATTGTGCACATTGGAAAAAAAGTAATTTTCGAAGGGTTGATTTGGGCTTGCATTGCAAGCGATTCTCGCCCTTTCCGCAACAAAATTGTAGTCATTTCGAAGGTATGTTTTGCGATCATCAAAGGAAGTTATTTATATCCGATGAAGTTTTACGTCGTTATGTAATTTGCGGGCTTACGTAATTAACTTTCTTACTTTTTTAGTTATTTTTTAAATTTTTATTTAGTTGTATTTATTTAGTTATAACTTTCCTAGTTTTTCCTACTATTTGTGATTTTGAATTTAAGTAAACTAAAATCTTGAACTGTACGAAAAACATTGTACTTGTGAAACATAATAGGACTGAGATACTATACCGACTAATACAACAATAGATTATATGCATATAATGTTGGTCAATGTATGTCACGGATATGCTCTGTTTAGCTTATTAGACGCCCATACGTTCCTGACACGCGCGCTGGCCTGCATATTTTCAAAGAACGACCACAGCAGATCGGAGCAAATCATATAGATACACATATATATGACGAACTTGTTTCGTTACGAGATGAAAGATGTAACCTGCTTCTAAGACGAGGACAACACAGACAAAAATAGGATCGGAAAGGTCAGCGTACGATGGGTAGGGCGAGAAAGGAGATTCGAGAGAGATGTGTGGTGAGTCTGGACGCCGTAGTAATCTTGTATGCTCTAAGACTCCTCCGTCATTGCGTCCGAACGACGAGTGATACATATTCACGCTCCGTTTCCCATCGTTTCTTCGTATGTACATATTTCATTGAATGAGTTAATGTTGAGGCAATCTTAAACTCGTTAACGATCTGCCGCACTCCTTGGGTGTTCGCTGGTCATCCCTGCTCCTTTTCTGATCCACCTCGCCGCGTCCCTTCAGCCACTAAGCCAAGAAACCTTCAAACATTCAGTATGGCATCTGCACCAATGTTACCTTCGCTCACGCCTCTAGACATGACCCTATGCGCCAGCATCAATTGTTCGACAGACGAACAAACGGACAGACAAGCTGGATGGACACATAACAACTGCGTTTAAAAACATGACCCGGGTCAGCAAGCGGTGCCTGCACACGAATTTGAGCGTGCCCAATTTGCTCATTACTCTCGATTTACCGTTTAAACCACTGGTATGCATAAATCTATACATGCATAGAAAAAAACTCATTATCTTTCAGTAAACATTCATTCCCGTTCTACAGACTGTGTATTCATCGAGCTTTTAAAGGGTTGAAAAACTTGCTATTCCAGTCGTATAAAATGGAATAACAATATTTATAGCAAGTGCCTTTTGATCCTCTACATATTGGAGCTAGCCTTCTAAGAGTTTCTCTACAACTGTATGCCTGCAACTTGTATTACTTCATTATGGGTGGCTTGTTCGATAGACGTGGTACGCCACGCGTCGCCCTTTTTAAGCTATAGAAGCACTCTAAATCACACAGATTTAAGTCTCAAGAAATATGAAAGTTAAGGCCTTCGCTCAAGTCTCTTCTACTGGGGGCGACTAGATCGTGTGTCATTGTTAAGTAATCACGCAGTCTACTATCGACTGTCATACCATATATCTACAAGGCTTTTTATGAATTTGAAGTATCTGGCAGTATAGACTGTTTCCCTTTTAAATAATATTTTGCAATAACAAACGCCTTTAATATTTATTGCTAATATTACTATCAGCTTAGTCATGACTGTATCAGTTACTGTCTTCTTTTCTGCTGAAATTCGTTCTCTCACATGATATTGCTTTGTTGGAGCAGTGCCTTCTCTACAAATGATATGCTCTAGGTGCCTGTCTTACAAATAGTGGTTGTGCTAAGATTTTCTACAATGCGTATTTCTACCAGTCTTGAGTTCAATTCGTAAGGAGCCTATATGTTACTTCCTTTCTACATAGGTGTTTTTGCGTTTCGAAAAATCTCGAATTCAGCCTAAGGCAAACATTTGCCCATTAAAAATTTCCATAGTCACAGCAAGCGCTTGTTCCGTTTGACGTGCTGATGCGTAGTCACTGTGCTGTTCAATGTTTTTATTTGCGTCTTTAAAATTACTGCATTAGATACGGACTGTTCGTTCTCAGTTCACGTTTATTATAATACGCAGTCAGTTCATAGCCGTAGATAGCCAAAGCCTTAATATAGATACTTTTCCAATATTGTCTCTCTAATGGTTTGAAACCTTTCGACCCACTAAATAGGCCCACACAAGTTGACATAATATACTTAAATTCGAAGCATTTCTAGTCGAACGTGTGTGTGTCTCTCCGTGCGTTTAACACACGCAGAGGCATACTCCTATTACGTAATTAGTGCGAATATGTCAGGGGTCGACAAATCTTACCGTTTTTAGGCCCTGCGTCTGCCTGATCGTCTTCTGCCAATGGTGGTGCCGTCTACAACATGCGGACCGAGTTTCAGTAGTTGGTAAAAGTGCCGAAGCGGCATGCAGCTTAAAAGACGAAGAAAGACAACTGAAAAAGCTTAGCAATAATGTCACCAGAGATAAAGAAACAGACTGCATTTCTACACACTATGTTTTGGCCCAGCTGTGACCACCTGGCGAACAGAACTTTTGGGAAGTTGTCAGTTAAATGTTATTCAGTGTTACCTAGACTTTTCGAAAGTCTGGCTGGACAATCGTAGCAGACCCAGAGATGTGTTTGTTGGTAATAACACATCGATCTCCTTTATGTGGCCTAACTATTAACTGAAAACAGAGCTACGCAACAATATCGAATTGCTCTGCAGTAAGCAGTCGTAAAGAATTTTCGAGCTGCAGTGCAAAAGTTTCGCTAAGATACATGTTAACGTCTGCGGCTGTACTTGCAACCAATTAACTTATGTACAGTACAAGAAGGAGCGGAATAAGAAGCCAGAAATGAACTGTCGTCATTAAGCCATTATAGGTTAAGCCACTCTGGGTTGGCCAGGATCTTTGAATTGACTGCCATGGCTATACGGACCACGCATGTACAGCTGTGGTATGACAGAACTGAGTGAGTGATCGCGGGCTTGTAGATATCATATCTGTGTGCGTTTCAGGTGCCACCACGGTACTTACTTTAGTAACGATGGGCTTTGGAGGTCGGGCATCGTTGCCTAAGGTAAACTATGCTACGGCGCTCGACTGGTTCGTAGTGATGTGCTTCTCCTTTGTGTTTGCTGCTTTGGTCGAATACGCCTGTGTCAACTACATTGAAAGGTGCGTTCTAGGTAGCAGGCTACTGATCGTTTGCGTTCTTAGTCACTAACCCAGTGTGTATGTATGTATGTTTGTTTGTTTATTGGTGTCGTTCGACGTTGTCTTCTTGTGTCCTCGACTACCTTGGTGTCTTTGTGGCGGCACCTGTGCGACATCCGTGTGCCTGCTCCATTTTTACTCTACACTTTCAGGTTCAATGACTGTGCTTACTTTAGTAACGATGGGCTTCGGAGGACGGGCATCGTTGCCTAGAGTAAACTATGCCACTGCTCTCGACTGGTTCGTAGTGATGTGTTTCACGTTCGTGTTCACGGCCCTAGTTGAGTACGCGTGTGTGAACTACATTGAAAGGTTAGTCCGAGTCGGCAGACGTTCCGCTAACCCGCTCCCACAACGACAAGATAGTCAAAGAAAAATGCTAAAAAGCAACCATATATATTCGTGTATGTATTGTCGCCTCTTGCTGGATTACGGGCGATTGGTGCTTAGTCGACAGCGTCTTGAAACACCTACTACCGTGTTGATTGGATACTTTCAAGGGCCTGATGTAGAACCGTGGCCTGAAATTACTATCGCCTGAGCGTCTGTTTTGCTTTGTCAAAAGTCGTACTGGCTCGCTGAGAATGAAAAAAAAAAAAGAGAAATACTTGACTAAAAAGCAAAATAAAAAGAAGCAGCAAAACAAATTCGTACGCGGAAACCATCTAAGTACAAACGAAAGGAGGCCAATGCACAGCCAGCTATAGGCGCATTTCGATGCTTTCCGTTGATCGCGATTTCTTTCTTTTCAAACTATAAGGGCAACTACTAGCTAGGGATAACACTCGCAGAAGCGGTCGGTCGTGCATGTTTCGATCCGTCTGTACAGATGCGCTCTAAATCTGGTTTGCGCATCGCAGCAGCTAGCAGAAATGGCAGAAAGCAGCATTAGCAAATCAAAAACGCTACCTCTGCTTGTTCCATTGTGGCCCCGTAGTGTGCCTGCACGCAATGCACGTCTCGACCCCCAATTGCCCTCCGCCCACGAGAGGCTGCCTCGCACCCCTCTATTCGACGCATCTGGATATCATCATCGCGTACCACCGCTTAACTTGACGACTTTTATTGCTTCACTATTACCATTACTAGCGCCAGAACTAACGGACGGCCTCACCTGCAACGGGTGATATAATACCGGCCAGTACTGTAAATGCGCGACAGTGTAACACAAACGAACTTTGTTACTGATTACCACCCATCTGGTAAAATCACAGACCATACTGTATATGAAGCTGGATCGTGCGCTTATATAAAGATAACTGTATAGCATAATGAACCGATCGACCTACGGTCTCCTGGCTCTTGACGCACATCACACGTAAAGTCGTAGCAGGATGGCATCGTTCTTGTTAAGGTATAAGCTCACGTCTTTCCTAAAGAAAAATGAGGACCAAGAGAAGATGTGCGCTTGGGTGTTCTGTGCCTGAGGAATCGTCGCGTGTTATCCCTTGCTCAGTTGGTCTAGAAAGAGAAAATTTAAAGGGAAACATGACATGCAAGACAAGTCCAAGTGCTTCCGCAGCAGAACTCTATTTCTACATATGTGTTTGCGTGCACCCTTAGGTCTTGTAGAGTTTCGCTTCTTTTCGCTTACTATAGCATCGTTCCTGTAACGCACCACTAGCGCAGGAGATAAACGATCGCACATAATTTATCATAGCAAACACGTGTAGCAGACATCGATTGCAGGAAGAACCCTCATTTCGAACTGTTCAAGTTCTCCTAGGTAATTCCAGGTTTGCGTACTGGTTTTCTTGATGAATAGTTAACCTACACAACTCTACTAAATACACTAGACGACAACATCGTATCTCCTTTCTACTGCGGCTAGACTGAGCGATCATAAGCGCAATACGTGCACACTCGTTACAAGCACAGAGTAACACATTGTTCTACTGGAGTGGCGATTTACATAGGCCCATATATATATATATATATATATATATATATTGTTACGACGACAATAATTTCTTTCTATTCTAGTTGTACATGAATAACCGGAATAGTTTACAAGCGCAGAGAGTTATATGTAATACAGCGTCCTTGCAAGGCTGAAGAGTCCGCTCATAACTCTAATAACAGAAATCACTAGGGCAGAGTTCTTGTTCGTAAACATTCATTTTCTAGCTGGACGGTAATCTTCATTTAGGTTATTTTGGCATTGCAAAACAAACTCTATTGATCGCAGTATTAGGAAATAAGCAAAATAGGAATGTCAATGCAAATAGACCTATTCTGTTTGTTATGGCTAAAATGTAATGTGTAAATAATATGCACACACGTTATATATATAAACAAGCGAATTTCGTACTTGAAGCACATTTAATATCGTGTTCTCTGTCAATGGATGGTACCCGAAGTGACGCGATAGCACAGCGGCAGTATTCATGTGGGTAGCGCCAGGCTCATAGCCATGAGATGCTAAATATGATTCTCAAGAGAGACTTTTTCACTCAACGAATTAATTCTTTATGTAGTCGTAGTCGGTCTTTACAACATTTTCCCAATGAATATTCTACTATTTTGTCAAAAACAATCAGATCTGACGTTGAGAAACTTATCCGGCTGGTTTTTCTGACCCGTTTTGTTGTATTATTGTATGTAATTTATTTTGCCCTTAACCGGAAAGGTTGGTAATCCGTCAGCTCGACGTCTAGGGACTACGGTGGGCGTTAAAAGCTCCCACTCAAGCCTTTGAAGAGCGGCTTTAACGATCTTTACCGTATGTGGTCTGGAATTGTCGTGGCAAAAGTTAGTTCTACATTGCCAATCAGATTTTTTAATTAGCCTCATTTCTCGGACTTATTTGGTCCATACGCAGGTCCTGGTTAACCATTTTGTTTCCCTCAAGAATTTTCGAGTATAACGGATTCTTCCAGCACCGCCAAAAGGAAAGCAATGTCTTTTTCGTGAAAATCTGAGTTTATCCTGCCTAGACGTATATCCTGAGGACACCAGTTCTTTCGTCTTGGAAAAATTAAGCGTAGGAACCTGTTATTATGACTGCATGCTGTTTTGTATTTAGCAATATGTTGAAAGTGATCGAGACCGTGGTATAATTTCGCTCCTCGCACGACTTACAACCTTGATTTGCTGCTGCTAGTTGAATGGATCCAGTTTATCTTCTCGGCTAGTTAACGCCATTTCAAATACCCGTAGAGCTCGTTGCGGTGCATCTTCCAAGCCCAACATGCCACCGTAAAACTTACCAAGTCACCTTTGAATAATTTTGTCACGTAGTTAATTCTCGCCGTATTCGACCAGAACGTACTGGACTGTTTCAATAGTTTTTTTTTCCTTGGCAAAAGGCGAAATAAGAAGCATCGTGGTTGCTCTATTTTGCCAAGAAGAAAAAGATCCGGACCCGAAAAGTACGAAGGCAGAAATGCTTTTTTAATCTTTCCTAGTGTGCTTAGAGAGCATATTCATTTTCGTGTTAGCGTATGCATGTTCACAGTTAGTAGAATTTTAAAGACCCACAAGTCTGTTTTGGGCAGGTGGTATTTCTTACAATGTGATAATTTCACTAGCCGGAACATTTGATTTTTGTGTGCTCCCTTTGAAAGTACAAAGATGTGCATCTACTCTTTCGATGCGCATTCGTTGTGCCGTTGGAATACAATTTGCTATTAAGCTAGATGTACATTTTGCTGTTTGCCGATATGTACGCGACGTACTTTTTCAGGTATTTTGAATTCTGCCGTAGCCCATAGATACGGTGACAGAAGGTCGACTGCAGGAGCTTTCAAACAAGAGCAGTATAGGTAACATTCTTCTCTTAATAGAAAAACGTTTGACTGCATTTCTTACAAGCGAAGTTATTGAGCAGATCGCATCAGGTGCACTTCATCCAGTTGTCTCCATTCAGTAATTGTCCTCATTTTACTAAAATGAATCTTTAGGTCATCAAATTAATGCTGAAGACGGTTAAATACCGATCAGACTGCTTGTTTCATATGCTCTGGCTGCGTGGGAACTTTGGAGGTACCCGTTGGTGTAGTTGGTCATTTATTAGCCGCCTGGATATAATCGATTGACGATACGTGTTTGAGGTTTGTGACGAATATAACTACCGCTTAGCACCGTACACTAACTAAGTGCACAGTAGTTACCTATCTATACCATAGTATTTTTGCATGAACTGCATACTGCCTTTGTGTATTTTCCCGCTAAATTATTTACTGACAATTGTTCTCATAACATACGCACGTGTATCGCTCGTCGATGAGTTTGTTTGGATTGTGTTGTCTTAAGATAGAAACACGAGATAGTGTATGAGGAAGTACGCAATCGAGAAATTTGCCTTATGTATACAGGGCTTACTTCAGCTATTAAAGTCTAATTAACCATTCTGAATGCTTTTTCAGGTATATGACAATGAAGCAAAAAAAACTACTGGAAGCCCGTAATAAGTACGAAGCGAGGTTCGAACAGGTCCGGCTACAGCTGGAAAAGGTGAGACAATCAACTTATGTGAATTTGTAGGACGTTCATATACATTGTAGCCATATTTATATCTCTAGCAATTTTACTTGTGACGTCATAATAGGGGACATCTTCTATGTCGAGCTGCTACAATTCAGGGGTAGTCCGAAGAGCAATTATCAAACAAGAACGCTTTAGCTTGAACCCACGAATTGCATTTAACTATATTGAACACCCAAATATAGAAATTAATCGTCTCAGCCCAACGGCATAACCATATTTTTGTATCAGTAAGGGTTAAAGACGACAAAAACTATGGAAGGGGTCAGATTGTTAATATGTACCATTGCTACCCTCAAAATTGGACGTTCTACAAAGAAGCAATAAAGCCAGTATCTTTCTAGGGGGTAACGAACGGAGGAGAGGCAAGCCCCGCTCGTCCTGCTTGAACCGTATAAGAAAGTAGATGTCATTCCAAGTTTAGTATAACGAATCATTTTACAATAAGGTAACAAATACGTCGCAAGACCGACGTCGAGAAATACTTGATCGAAATATTTTTAGTTAAGCTGTCTGGAAACCCTGTCTTATGCGCTCCAGGATAGAAAAGTCTACTACTTGGAAAGAGGGGCAAGAGGCTGCTAATCTGTAGCGGAATAATGGATCTGCTACGACACATATATAGATATAAAAAAGACCTCCGCAAAAAATATTTTGGCAATAGGCCTGATGACTTATACCTGTGGCTTAACTTGTCGTGAGGGATGGGCTTATTATCGCTTCGAGCTACTTTCGCTGTCGTGTAACTTGAATCATTTGATTCCTGTTTCTAATTTTCACACGAATGGCTATTTACGCATGGTAAGTAGGCTGGTGGTTCACAGCAATAACTGATACAGTTCACAATGGGAAAGGGCGTTGGTACTTGACATTGATGTTAGTCTTGGTGTTATCGAGATCGCATAGCGAGAAATCGCTGGCTTTCGTCGAGTTACGGAGCATCAGTGACTGACAGATACCAGGAGAGGCAGGGGTAGATTGAAACTTCCGGCGGTACGTCTTTTCGGCTGCTTTAACGTGTCAGGCAAGAAAGAACTACTCTAGCTCTTAGTTTGTCTGCTTTCTTGTTTAGCTACATCGGCGCAACAATGTCTGAAGTAGAAAGCGTAGTCTGCTATGAATTTGTTACTGTACTGCCGCTTGCACCTGCGTCTATTTGAACGTATTAGGCATAGACCGCATGATCCGGCCAAATCTTTCGGATAATGAATATGGCACCCGATAAAGCAAACTTCTGGTAAAGTTTACTTAGTGTGGTATCATACACGAGACAGGAGTCACATAGGAGTTGTGGTTTGGGAAATGAATGGGATCTGGCTATGTACTTTGTAAATGGCAGTCATGAAAAATACTTTTTCTTAGTATCCGCTCGTGTGCGTGTTGCTGAGCTATGGGTGGTTTGAATTAGTGCTGGTTTTAGCGGCGACGGCGACGATAGCGCGGATGCTCTTTTTGCAAGATGAACGATGAGATACTCCCAAAATACATATGCTACCACTATTTACTACTAAGGTTTGCTTAGAGGGTCTAAGGATATAGCTGGAATGCGTCAAAAAAGGGGGTGCACATAGAAACGTCGGGGGATACGGTGTGGGCCATATACCGTGGCGTTGCGAGGCCAATCCACGCCTCTCACCCATTTTTCTCCCTGTGCCCTCCCTATATACTCGATCAGCTGTCATCGTCGATGATATAAACGGGATGGCGCTCTAGTTATCAAAATTCAAAGCGGCTGTACGATTGGACTAATATTGAAATAATTATAGGCTATTACTAAAAAACAGATTGTGTTGATGTGTATATTAAATTCAATTTACTCGCGTCTTGTAAAAGGTTGGATTGATCACATAATAGTCGTTAATTTATAGTTATGAATAATTCATACTTTTTGATAAAGTTAGAAGTTTATTCTGTATGTGAAGCATATAAACAAAAGTTATTTCCTAATGGAGTGCATGTAAAATAATAAGTGATGTTTAATTGGTGTATTTTTCATGCCACACAACTCTAAAATGAGGATTTCGCGCTTGCTTCTGTTAGCAGTTTCAAACATATGTATATATACATCGTGCGTAATTAGGTAATCCACTTGAGGGTGCCACTTTTCCTTCGAACAGCAGTAGCAGCAGCCTTTAGACGTTTTACGGCCAAAAATTCGCTTCCGTCAGGACAAACGCTTTAGTACAAGCACATAAGCCTACAGGCACTGGACGCGGTTTCAGAGTGGCCACTGCTTTTTCTCGCCCACAGAAGATACAAAGAAAAAAAGGGTGGCAATAGTTGTAAGAAATGAGAGTCCACAAGGCAAACAGAGGATGGGGGATCGGCGGCATTGCGTGAAAAGCAAGCAGTGGGCCCTTAGGCCTATGAACAGATGAGCATCGCGCTTCAAGGAGAAGGGACTGACTAGCAGCGGTATCGGCGGCAGTTGAGAGACTGACGCTTGTAGTACTACCGGCGGGATGCAACGTGTTGTACCCTTGGGAGTCCGTTCCTCATGCCGTCTTTAAATCTGCGTAATCTCCTGGTGGACGCGGCAAGACTTATCTCTAGGAACGCTATACGCCTGGTGGGGTAGCCAGAAACCTTCTGCACACCCCGGCTCATAGCCCATACAAAATCGTCACAAACGCTTTCCTGTCCCCAGTTTCAAAGCGTATAGGTTAAGATAGGATCGCCGTTCTGGGATTATCGTTACAAGCAAATTGACTAGGCTAGCAAAAGGTAATTCTAGTTTCGGCAACCTTCCACTGCATTCATTGCCATTGCTAATGTAGAGCTTCTATGATTAGCGCAGACTTTGGTTAACCATAATAATTACGTTCTCCAATGAGATAACGCAGAGTTTGAGCTAGAGTTTGAATCAATTCTACAGCGTCCGTTAGTTGTTCTCATTCCACTATTTTTAAGCCAAATACCGACATACTGCACCATCGAGATGCTCCCCTAGATCTAATTGTGGCTTGGAAATCTCTTGGGGGCTATTAACTGGTTGTTGGCTATAGATGCCCTCTGGTGTGGGCAAACTACTACTAAACGTAGCAGTGAAAATACAGAACAGATTGCCATTAGCCTGGTTGTCAGCGGTACTCTACGACAAACGCTGATAGCAGTGGACCATATTCTAGTAATAAAAATACAAAAATCAATTTTTTTCAATGGACAACGTTTCCCACTTATGCCTATAATAATATTATTGTACGCTAGGTTACCAAATATACTAGTCGGTCATGACGCGACATATTCCATTGAATGAACAAAAAAAAAAATTAAAAGATTTCATCAAGCAGTCCATTCGATCCTGGTGCTGCCGTTACCTAGCGTTGAGCATAGAACGTGTGCTAGCTTTATTATGTGAAAGAGCCCGAGCGACAATACAAGACGACTGGGGTAGGGGAGAGCGAGCATGAGTTTGTCGAAAATTCAGCGGTGCAAAGCACCGAATAGGCGAAACTACTTGTTGTATAGTAGTGCGGAAAGGCTAAATCACCCCCTAGGGTGTGAAAAGTACGAAACTTGAAACCCCACGGAGACCAAACAAGTTGAGATTGGCACGAAAATGGGTTACGAAACGCGTAAATGCGCGTGATCACCAGCAGCCTAAAATGCAACACCAGAACTTTTCGATAGAATTTTTATGGTCAATGTGAACCTCTTCTCTCTAGCTCACTTCCGGCATTTTCTAGGAAATACTGAGTTTGATACCTTGGTAGAATTCGTCAGTCTTTGATTTAAATGAAAAGTGCTATCTTTTAAATGCAGATTTGTCGCGACGTTTACGTTCGGAACCTACATCGCTACGCATTGCTTTAAAAGGCTGGTTCCCAGTACAAACCTAGCTGTGTCTGTGCCTGGTTCTGCACGCACGCGTTCGTAGATTCTGTAGGCAAACACGTCATTATTGCACTATTACTATTTTTGAAATCGCTGCCTCTTTCTTCCTAAACGTGGAACGTGCGAGTATTCGATCGGCGTGAGCGAAACGAAAAAGGGCAATGAACAGCGTCGGACATTCGCAAGCTATGTAAATCGGCCATCAGATAGATAGCATCGGGTCGGGGTCTGTTTTTTGTTTTCCTAGACCATATGTACCAGATACGCTCGTCAATTCAATAGCTCATGCCACTGGCTGCAAATGACGGGGACACGGCTAACGTCGCACGATTCCCGAGGCCGATAGAAGGCATGCCACCTCCCAAACATGGCTTTGATTCGAGCGAACGTTGCCCGTTCTCGTCCGGCAAGTTTTCTTGCCTTTGCTTTCTTGCCTGATTTTATCGTTAAGCATATCTGTCATTGATCCTGGCATCTACAGGGTACGCCAGCGCATGTGCCAAAACGACAAAAAAAACAAATGCGACAACACAAAGCTTCAGATACGTCTTAATTCGAATTTTTGCGCAATTAATTATTATATGACTTAGTAATGAACCAAGTCGCTGCACAATGCGTCAAGAGATAAACCAGCAGAGTCATTTTAGGCTTTACGTAGAATCCTAGTGATTCATGTGAATGATATTCAAACATAGATTCATATTGAAATATGTATATGATGTCTCAATATGCGCCTTTCAGTAATAATACTGAATTTCAGTATTATTTCACTGAAGCCTTCTTTACTATGACTATACACACTTTGGCCCCGATAAGTAAGCGGCATTTGATGACTTCCCTATCACCCTCTACGAGCTATTTGTTGCCATTTATGTGATAGAAACAGATAAATACATTATATTCATGCTTACGGGGTAATTTATGTAAATCGTCCCGTTAGCGTTTTAAGTGCATCAGAGTTGTCATGGCACCTGGCAATCCTGGACCGATTCGCGCTCATAGCCCTTGCTTAGTTCTACGGAAACTGATCACCTTTAAGTGTTCGTTAAGAGTGTCATAGTATCAGACGTAAGTATACTATGAAGTCAAATTGGAAACCTTACATCTCATGTGTCGTTATTCACTGATTTACTTCACGAGTAGGCAATAGTTGAACGCAGCTACTCAAATGAATACTAAAAAATACCTCAATGTCTAATACGAGAACGATGTAACTGAAGTCTTTCCTTTGATGACGATAGGATTCTGTGGCTCTTTTATAATGCGTTAATATGTTTGCCATATGGTGAATATGAGCAAAAAGGTTTCTTGCTGAGCTTTGTCTATGCCCGTGCGACAGCCATCCGTATAATATGTCTGTTGGCATAGATAGGTACTATGATGCAGGGCAGGTAACGCAACTGTATTAAGTCTATGTATGGATAGACAGTCTTGCTGCCTCGCGTAATACCCTTATCGAAATAAGGAACTGTCTAAATTGACGGCTACTTATGGAAGGCTGTATCCACCTGTGTCTACAGAATATAGGTGCTTCCTTTTTAGTCAGCGCAACATTTCAGTCTGTGGTTTCATTCGTCTTTTTAGAAGTGCTGGGGTGGATTTTTCTTGATGATGGGATGATTCTTCTTCAGGATGATAATAGGTTACTCATTTCAATGTTGGTGGCCAGCTTATTAGTGTTGTCATGTCTGTCGTAGATTTTCCACTGAGTCAACTTTCACCTAACGGTCGAAAGGAATAAAAACAACGGACCTACCTCCTCATATCTTCTATTCAATAACTCTATGTATGTAAGATCAAGTAACTAAAATATATTGATCTATATCCGATTTGAGCTTAACTCGTGAACTTCAATTGTCACATTTATATATTATGGATGCTGTATGGCTTCGAGTAGAAGCTCGCACTTCATGGTTTGCCGTAGTAGTGTCTGGAAAACTTTAGAATCGAAAAGTTATGAAATTGCTTCGCCTAAGGAAAAACCCTTACAAATACATTTTTGGCAACGCAATAAAAATGCGTTTATCGGCTTTTTTCAGCTATCTGTAATATTTACAAAAAAAAAAAAAGCCTCTAGCTTAGATGAAGACGTTTGAAAGAACTTTTCTTTTGATACTAGACCTACATGTTCATTGGTCGTACGTTTTATATAACGGGTCGATTATCATCATCTGTCTGTGCACGCTCCGAATGTATATCTTCGAACCAAAATGCTTCTGCCCTCAGTCACACACGTGAATAACTGAGTATTTGTTTGGTACTAGTTGCTGCTACCCTTTGCCGTGCACTTCACAACGATATTACATATATTGATCAACCTTTAACTAGTTGGGCAAAGATATTGAATTTTTAGTATGTGTTGCAAGCATTCTCCTTTACTTTTACATATTTGCCGTATTTTCGACACCCATACACTTACAATTCGTACTTACTCACGTACTTACTTGTGTAATTTTTCTACCCTATTGTTTCTCGAAGTAAATCAATCATTGGATGTGCTTGCTTGGCAGCTGCCCTTTTTACGGCATGGAAAGCTTCGTAATCGCGGATTTAGGCCGGGAGAACAGGCTGATTAAAGAAAATGCTGGATATTACTCTGCTCGATCCAGTAAGTAATTGAGGCATGCTCACGAGGTCTGACTTGTTAATCAAATATCCAAACTTCTTACTTCCGATTGTTGTGCCAATGGTCATGCGTCTCTTGAAGAAATCAAGACAGCGAGGTGCATTCTTTGTTTCATTGTCGGCGAGTATCTCACAGTAACAAATACCGCTGGTATGCATTATGGGTACCATCATCATCTTAGGCCCAAATCCACTGGACACTGCGACCTAACTATCTTTTATGAGGGCGACGCTACTTTCTCACCTGATCCTTGTCTGGCTGGCGATAGACGTTGAACCATACCACGCCTATAATTCAAGCGGATTTTTGTCGATTAAAGTTCCACGGATCGCACGTGGAACATATTACACCGAATGGTTGGGAATCAATGAATCGGGGATGATTTTTCTGCCCACTTCCCGTATTTTAGTTAAAATTCTGTAATACTTTTACATGTGAAAAGCCAGTTTCGGCCAGCAGAGCCTTCAGACTACGAACTCTGATTTCCTGAAAAGTCTTCTTGATTGCGACCATGCTTTATTGTCCCTTGGCCCCGATGTCTGGTTACCCTTTCGCTGGCCTTGAATACTCCAGTTTCCGTTCTCGAAGCATTTGCGTCATTCACGTGCTGTGCTTTCGTTTAAGGTTTCCGTTTAGCGTTTTGACCTTGAAGGAATAATAACTTGACTCTTGAGTGTTCATTTTCAAGACATTCTTTTCTTCCAACGTCGTTTCTTTCGGGGTAGAATCAACGCTTTTCACTCATAGGTTTTTAGAAGAATAGAGTATGTACTACCAAAATTCCGTCTGCTAAGGACGCGCAGTTATAAAGTCAATCAGTTTCGATGTCTGTATGTACATATGCACAAAACCGTGTTCCTAAATTGAAAATGTTTTCCATGGTTCCTTTCTAACGCTGTGTCCGAGCAACAACAGATGAGCAAAAAAAAACTCATATGTTTTTCCATGAGCTAGAAGTCTTATTTTTTACAGTCATGTTCATTTGATATAACCACCATCCACCACTATTATGGATTTATTGGAGGCGGAAAATTTGAAAAAGACAAACAGCTGAACCTTACCCGGATGACCATATTGTACGTTGATACTTCCCTTTAAAATTGCCGTGAATTTGTGTCTCAAAAACTTAGGTGTATTAAAAATGGCTCTTCAAGCCATTTCGATGAGATTTTAAGCCCTGTAGACTTGGAGCCTACTGGACATCTTCCGCGCTAGTTCATGGAAGTCTTTTTTAGTGTTACTGGCAATGAGAATTGAGCTTTTAATGTTAGTGGGATTAGTACAGCGTAAAAGGTTGAATAACAGCTGGTCTTCGCTAAAATTTCGAAAACGAACCATTGATATTCATTGCGATGAGTTTGTTGTTTTGTTCTACAGAGAACTGGTGATCACCTCATGTTAAAAATATCGGATGAACGTATGCGACTTGAAACAAACAGCCCATTAAAAGTTTCTTTACTTCGTACCCCCTCTGTCTATATATATCCCTTTAATTTGCAGTTCAAAAAATTCATAATTTATCACATCTTAGTTAGACTATATTTTGTTATAATAACAAAGTGTTAATAAATTTCAAATGACCATATAGATTTTTTACTGGGTCCAATACTATCAATTTATAAATATATGCACGCTTTCGGCTATATGAGCGCAAGGTTAAACCCATTGGGCGGCAGAAGATGCCAGTCAAGGAATAAGTAAGATCCGTATATATATATATGTATATATATAACAAAAAAGCCTTCAAGCAACAATTGAAGTTCATCTAGCATTGCTATGAGGCATAGTTGGATAAGTAGATGACGTATGAACAAATGTATCGTTCAGTAAGTGAGCTAAGGCCATAGCGCGGCTAGTACATTTGTCGGTGTTCAACATTTAAAACTATTGAGATAATCCACAATTACAATCATAGCGCTACACTGGATCCCACTCGCATGTACTGAGCTTAGAAGAGAAAAGGTTAAAGATCATGGTGCGGTCACTACAGAGCGCGTGTATCGTTGCTTTCAACGCTGTCATCCTGCAGGATGACCTGTCAAGTTCAACAGGACTGCCACTGCGCTATTGTAGGCACATAAACTCAATGCACCATTTACTGAATTGATGGTAGTAGAGTAGCAATCTGTACTCTTCTATAGCAATTTTCTTTTCTAATTGCCGATTACATTGAACCATGCTAGCTGTTTGGAGCCGTATTCGTCCTACAGACCGTGTTGCTATTGCGTGCTAGATAGAGTGGCTTCAGCAGGCACCCACTTATGTCCGGTGGTGTATGTTCTCGAAGCGAAATCTGGCGCTGGATCTTTGCTTGTCTAAACCTGCGTGTGCGTGTGGGCTTCTAGTTGGCGGGGCCGCCAACTGAATTGCCGCTGTTCGTATGCCGCTTCAGGGCGGAAGGTAGCAAGCGACCTTGTGAACAAGACGGCGACTTCGAAACGAACGAGTGACAGGTGCCCTAAACACCTTCAACACCTTACCGGCGACATTACTCTTGATTCAAGCTTCAAAACGCATACCGGTTAGTGGCAGCGTTGGCCGCGGGTGAAACGGCCCTAAATGCTCCCAAACTGAGATAAACGACGAAAGGCCTTTGGAGGAGATTTTCTAAGCGGAAACGTAAGCGGAAAAGAAAGAGCCTCTTACACTTGCCTACATTCATCGACAATGCTCCCACGCAGCTGAGAAGAAGGACTGAGATGATTCCTTTCGTTTCTGTGGCGAGATCTCTGATGGCAGCATGATCTCTGATGCATCTCTGATGAAGTGTATGCGGGAAATACTGTACACAGTGGTTGTACACTACCGTACCTCTACTCGTAGTAGCATCTTTATCTTAAAGCTTATTAGGTAAAACTGCTGTTCCAATTGATTTTGTACACTGCAGTAACGCTTCTCTCAGTTAACAGTTTCGAGTGCCGATTCCCCCGTTTTTCGGAGCGACACCTGTTGGTCTTTTCCCCACGTAGCGCAGAGACACTAAGCATTCTTAGCAAAAACAAAAGTTCGTCTTATGCGGTTCAAAAAAAGGTAGAGTAATAGCCGTCGCTGTACTTTGCTTTTGCTCAACTACAGGAGCAGTTTGTGACTATATTGTTAGAACTCCTAGAAGGCTATCTTATTAGATTTTGAACAGTCAGTCGCAAAAAATATGTCTGGCAAATAACTCAGACCTTTTTAAAGCTAGTTCATATCCAGAAAACAAAATTCACATGAAACCCGAATATCTTACGATTTCCGACTCTCCAAGCGATGCTTAGCTTGCTTTTTTCTCTAGCCCGTAAATTATCATGGCTTAAAAAAACTTTTAGGCATTGATGCTTTAATTTTCTTAGGCATGTACAGCATATGCGTAGGCATGCGGAATGATATCTCATCGTCGTATGAAGAAATAAATACTAGCCAAACCCATTGACCGATGTCTTTTTGGTATAGAATCTGCCAAAATCGCATTGCTTTTGGGTTTGCAGACTGATATAGCCCTATTAATTTACGGACAAGACAGGGTTATATTCTTAGGTGAACAAGCAAGGTTACTGGCGAAGCACGTTCTTTTTGGTAGGCATTGGAGACGTTTTTGTAGATCTATAACAAGTTTGCCTGTGAAACGTCTTCCCTGACCAAAAACTACGTTGTTTATGTCACTTCGATTTATTTTATGACTCATGTTAATTAGCTAATAATTATAATTCATAGCTGCATCGCTAACTGTGACGCGAATGTCTGTCGTACGAGAATTCAATCATATATACGACTCATGGTATAAACATCTTTAAAGAAGAACAGAAATTATAACGTATACGTTGCTTTTTAAGATACGATAATGTTATACTACTGCATACTTAGACATTTCTGGCGATTGAAAATAACATAACGGAACTTGAAATATAAAAAAAGACTTGACACGATTGAACGTTTTCTCTAGCAAAGGTCTCAGCAACGAACAATTCAATATACTAGCTTGAATTAAATGTTGGTTAATGTTAAATTACGATATAATAAAATGAAATAATGACTTGACGCCTTAGTATTTGGAGCTCGCTAGGTGCCGTTGTATATGAACTGGAAAGCCTGTTCGGAGACCTAGAACCGTGTTCCTATGCGTTTGATTTTTAGTGAATTTAATATATCGCAATTAACTTGGTCGCTTCGTAGAAATTATCGGAAGGAGAACAGCGGCAGATTATTATTCTAACTAAAAAAAAAATTGGTAGTTAACGGTGGAAAACTACTAAGGGTAGATAGTTTATTCTCAAAGATAGGGTATTGCTTAAAAACCATTACAGCATATGCCAAGGCATATCTATCTTGTGCGGCTCTGTCTAGTTAAATACGTCAAAAGATGATATAGTCTTTTTCATTAGAGCTAAGCCAATTTAATTGTATTGGTATCATTAGAGGGTCAGAAAAGGGGTTATAAACTAAAAAATAGGCACATTTCGGTAAGGCATAGACGAATATTTCCTGTTTTTGTTGCTCGAAAGTATCGAATCATTTGATGATGGAAGTTCCACGAGCATGAACTACTGTTCTTCGTAATGCAGTTCGTTTTCCTCCTCGTCTCTTTTCAATTCCATCTTTTCGAAGTTCATAAAATCACCCCACACTAGGCGCAGTGTTTGAGAGTAGCACCATTGAGGGTAAGTACCTCGATGTGGCAACACCACCGTGCTGAGCCATACGAAAAGGAATGAAGGTCACACTAAGCGAGGGTCATGCTGTACCAACGACAACAATGTTTAAGCGAGAAAAAGCAAGAGGTCGACAGCCGGATTATTCCACTGTTGCTGCAAGGACCTTTGGAAGAAGAAAATCACATTGAATCTCAGAAAGAGTCTAGACTTCGGCGCGAAGTAGGACGGACAAAAAGGCGAACCGTGGCAGAGATGAACTCCGTGGGGTCTCAAGGAGGAATGCGTTTCGGAACAGAGTGAACGCCGACGTCAAAAGCAAGCGACAACGAATGACAGATTTGAAATCGATGAGCGATGGAGCAGCAGGCAGACAACGACGCTACAAGGGGAGAAACTCGGCTACTAGGGGACTAGGGCGAAAACGATGGAGTTCGTTCTCATTCTCCCTTGCCGTGGCAAAAAGAGGAAATGCCTTTGAATGAGGTTTAGTAACGACAAAAAAACTGCATTAGCTGCGCCCTCTGTCTCTATGTTCTAACTTTGTACCCTTTTCTGTATAGTTAGATCCAACCTAAAGATCCTATCTTCAGAGTATGAGGTGCCTTGTTGATCTCTGACAATTCGACAGAGCAAAAGCACAAAAAGAAAACTATCCATAGAGAAACGTATTGTTTGGTCAGTAACTAGACATAGATTAGTAATCTATTATCTGTTTGAAGAATTGGCGTCTTTTTTTTTCCATGTAGTTGCTGTTGATTTAACATCCATTGTTAGAACGTATTGAGAACAGAGAAGCATAAAAGGAAAACAAATGAGTCTAAAATCAGACCTATTATACATTGTATGCTGGGACGTTCTTACATTCTAATCATCGAGGTTAATGAAAGTTTTTTCAGCGCTAAGTTAATATTTCAATTATTTAAGGAGTTTCGCGAAAATGGACGGGATCCGGGCACAGTGAAGTTAGATCAGATTCGCCTACGGTTAGAACGAGAGGCTGAACGCGAGGAGGAAGCGGAATTTGAAGGAACACGCTCGGGATTTTTGTCTGATTTCAAGGCCTACTGCAGAAAGCGCCGCCGTCACAAGTAGGTTGACGCTTTCCTATAGTGACACATGCCGTATATTAGATGTCGGTTTTTGTCGCTGCTTAACAAGCATGTTAACAGCCGAATTCAAGTGGATTCGGATGTTCCATATCAATAAGTTCTCTATCCAGCACTTGTACTAGTCCACGGCTCAGTCTTACTAATCAATTCCCGCTGGCAAGTATCTTTTTTCGTTGTTGTTTTTAAAGGCGCAACTTTTTTTAAAAATTATTTTCGGAAATTTTAAAAATTACGGAAAATTCGAACTAGTTATATTCGGCGTAACATCCGAGCAAGTAAAATTTCAATGTATGATTATGCCAAGAGGCTGGTGAGTGATAACAGATGAATGGAAGTGAATGAAATGTTAGCTTACATTCAGCATACAAAGATGCATACGCCCTCTGAAAAAAGACTGCATTTTCGACCTTATTTTGCCTTTTGCCGAAGTTAAAAACTGCCGAACTAACCCGAAACAACAGTCGTGCCTTGTACGATGTATATTCTCTATGCACATAGACGAAGATATTCTTATTTTTACAGATATATAACTTGTTGAAGTAAACACGTAAAGAAATAAACCTAATTTTTTTGTCTTTTTTGTAATAGCAAAGTGCTCTTAAAAATGGGAAAAATATTTTATTTAAATTAGAAAAATTGTTTTTTTTTTTATGAACGCGTTTAGCACAAAATGAAGAGTCTACGCCAGGTATTAAGCCTGGGTAACCTCAAGTGTCCTTAACCTCAGACGGCAAGCACGTTACTACTGCACTATCATGGAAATAAGGCTTCGCATTGCCTTTTAACATTTCGTTCGGTGCCTGGCAATACGCGGCCATAATGACAAATATCTACACAGGATTGTTACGAGCGACGCAAAATGGTATTTCCAACTCAACGTGAGGCAAAGGAAATTAATACTTTCGGGATATATGTTCAGAATTAAGCCAGATCTTCTTCCACGAAAAACTATTTATTCGCGTTGGTAGTACTAAAAGAAGACTACACGCCGGAAATAGAGGAACAAAACGGTCAGTGCGCTGACGGAGTACCACCTGTTCAGACAACTGACAGATCAATTTTGTAGTAGTACATTTGGCAGTATGAGAGCCCCAAAACTGGTTGGACGAGTGCTTCAAAGCCAAATTTAAACATTTTTGTGGGGAAGGAATAAATAAATAGGCCGAGAGGTAGAAAAAGGTCGTGGAGAATGACAGCGAAACACATAATGAATTAATCAGTTAGTAGGGCCTGAATGAAAAGGTTCGTTTCTTTCAGATTCTTTTAATGTTACCATCCATTGTTGATGGTGACACTCGAAAAATATATATATATATATATCTCAGCAGAGTAGGGCGCCCACATGAAGACTTTTTATACTATTTCCCTGGCTGTGTCTAAACGAAAACAAATATTTCAACACAATGTTTACATGTGCCAAAAGTGTCGTTCTTCGGGGTTATGCGTATCTGAGGTAATTATCATTTACCGCGATATACTTTGCAATTCTGCTAACGTTTGGTTGATGGCACGAGCAAGTGCCACGACTTACTGGACTCTCGCTAAATAACATTCCAAACATAGTAGTCCAACGGGCTAGAATTCAGGTAATTTGGTGGCCATATGATTTCGCCAGAGAACATTACTGTATTCTTAAGCGGCCAACTCCGCATTAATCGGGTTGCTTTTTTTTGTTTTCGTGCGGTAGATGCGTATTAGCATGCCGTATTAGACACGCGGCAATTTACTATCTTATTGGAAGACGTACGATCTTCATTCGGACACTTCAACTATCCGCGGATAAATCTCCCTAGTGATCCGATCGCCCTTCTAAAAAAAGCATGACAGCATGCCGTTCTTTTCATTGTAAAGTACATGTAAAATATGAACTTTACGGAACATGCGCTTCTACGATAGGGACATGTTTTGGATAGTAAGAAATAATGTCAGTGGTTTACTCGTGCTTCAAAAGTAACAAAATTCTTGTCAGAGAAAGTCTGAATTGGGTAGCAAACAATGGCAGACAAGTCTCTCGGTTTCATTTTTCCCAGTATTTTATTTTTTCGATATGTACCTAAAATGTTTATAAACAATTTGCGACATTTTACATTCGATTCACATAAAATTTTTCTACCAACAGCCTGATCGAAGCAGAAGAATCTCTAGGGATGTACCTTCTGACAGCGGCGATTAACTTTGAAGTGCGTACCGTCGTGGCCTTTTTTTTACCATGTTACGCTACAACCGACTTGTGCTTTCTTATTTTACGAGCGTATGGTAACTTGCGAGGCCGTACACTGCGGATTTGGAGTGAGCTCTGACGTTTGTAATCTCGGTGGGAGTTTGTCTAGCGGGCGGAAATTGGGTCATAACTGTCTTCGCGCTGATTCGAAAAACGACGCGCTATTATTCGCTGTAATAAGTCTGCTGCTCTGTTGTAGAAAGAGTTGACTTTCGCCAGCGCTAGAAGTAGCGGATGAAAGCATACTTGTTACGACAAACAAATTTAGTGCCAATCTTGGTACATACGTATATATATATATATATAAACACCCGTCGTTTTAAGACATATAAAAAAAAAGTACAAATGTAGTCTACTTTTTGCTGGTATGTCATTAAACAATGTGTAACAACGATTTTAATGGACCACAAACATAGAGCCTATACTTAACTACTTCTTGGTAAAATCAGTTTAGATTCTACATGTTGTCAGAACAATGTTATATATATATATATATATATATACATATTACAAGCAGTAACATATAAAAATGCTCTACAAAGAGTACTATGAACCAGTAGGTACTACACTTCTTCACGAGAAGACCCTTGATAATTAAGGAACTGCTAAATATTTGGAGAGATTCAATTATAAATTTACTGACAAGCGCGAATGAAAAACTACTGTTGTCCTCGTATCTATAAACGCGTGTACAGGTGGGCGTAGTTCTTTAACCTATCATCATCGCCAGCTAGATATACCGTCTCTGTAAATATACCACTTTATGGGCAAGTGTATCATGCACCACAGACAATGATAGCAAGAACACTTTGTAGTACAATCGAAAATTGTAAAAGTTACAGCACAAATCTCCTTCAATTAAAGGGAGAGTTGCAACGGTCGCAATCGTGGCGCCGAGAGCCAGAGAAAGGTATATTGGCAACCTCATTGAGGACTATTCCCAGAGGTCATGCAGCATCCATTAAGCGAGGTTACTGGTTGTTGTAACAAAATAGTCAAAGATTTTTTGCCGCTAATCAAGCTCTCTTTAAATTTTTAGGATAAGTTTTTTGTTCTATATCGCTATATTATTTTACGCAACAGCACATCAATGTCGCACCCGTTTTACAAATACGTGTTGGACACGCCGCAAAAGAACCAGGGCTCGTTGGTACAAGAAAAGCCGAAAATAAAACAAGTGTATTCTTAGGCGTCAGGCAGGGCTCGCTCAGCTTGAGGCAACATGCTTATACATCCCGTTTTATTACACTGCTAAGAGTCAGTTTACAGGTATAAGATAGCAGGGATTTCATAGAGGGGTCAAGTAAGAGTCTTCGATCTCTGCATTCTGAGACCTTTGGTTTGTGCCCTCATTTAGGAAATCAGTTATACAATATGCTATTGTCTTCAGGAGAGCATATTTACAAATATGCATCTGCATTCTCCGTGCTACGTTATCCGTTTACGAACGTATAACGACTTGTAACTCCAATTGTTGCAGATCTTGTGAAGCGTATAGTTTTGTAAATTGTCGAACGAGGCTGGCTTACATAATTTGTCCATCTGTGCAAACGTAATCTTCAATATCCTTAACGCAAAAAATTGATTTAATTTTATTAGATTAACTAGATTCCCTTTTATTTTAAACACTATTTCATAGCAGATCCGGAGCCGTATGCATCAGGGAGACATTGTCAAAGGAAACTGCCTACAGTGCACAGAAAAAATTCCGATCGTATAGGTATTAGTAAATCATGTATACCGTTCGTATAATTAAAGCTTGAATAATATACGAAGAGGCATCAATCTGTTTTTCAACACAGTTTATATTCAACCTATAGTAATTGGAATTTCAATGCAATTATTTATAAGCAGTATTTGTTTATTTGCTCTCTCATTCGGATGTCTAGCTGCTATCTTTTCAGTGCTATGATTTTACCTATACGGTTCGCATACCAGTCGGAAGGCCACCCTGCGCAACAAATGAACTCTGCCATGTATACGTACACCTAGTCAATACAAAGATCAGCGGGTAAAATCTGCAGGCAAAGAAGACAATATTCCCCGGTCAGAAGGGCAATATTTGAAATGCTTGGCACGATACATCCTACTGATAATAGACGTGTGCTTAGATAAATGAGCATTCCCGTCATGACTAAGTCATGTGTAGCAAGAGCGCTCTTGTTCTATTTTACTCGATGTTGTTTGTTCGTTTGCCTATCCCCACCTGAGCATTACTGTTCTGCATCAGATATCTATGCATGGACTGATGGATGATCGTCCGAAAGGATCGGTGCACCTTTGTAGCAGCGAGCTCTACTAAACGTTAGGTATCCATAATTAACTCTTCGATTAATCGGCTCTTCTGACATAAAACGTAAGAAATTCAACTTTAGTCTTTTGTTAATCCATGTAATGTACGCATCATGAGTGACATACGATATATATGGATTCGTTTCTGTGTGTATCAAAATGCTCTACTCTGCTGGAAATTAAATTTCTCTTAGATTTAGGCACAAGTTGTTCATGGCTGTGTTTTTTTTCTAAATAAACCGTTTTCATTTCGTATAGTGAAAAAAGTGCGATAAACCAGTACCAAGCTTTTAAGCGGACGGCTTCAGCTGTAGCTTGATTGTCATAAAAAATTTGCTAAGTTAGTCATACGTCTGTATTATGTTTGGCCAGCGACTCTCAAAGATGAAGAGGTGAGTCGAGAGTGATTAACCTACAACTTCTCTCAGAAAAATGCATAAATAACTTCGGATATTGCACTGCTAACTATTACACCTTTGATTTAAATTATTAACATCAGCGTTTCAAGTTGAAAATGTCTGTACACGTACGGCGTTTCTTAACTTCTACTGAAAGGACTAGATCAGCCAAACTGCTATTTTCTAAATTATTCCAGTTCAAGGACCAAAACACTTTAAGCAAGCGTATTTTCTTTTATCGGTAACTATTAGAGAGTCGCTTCAGTAATATATGTATTTCTGCATGGATCAAGCATTTCGACGAAAAAGTCCACCGTCAGGGTTCAAAATAATCTATGATACTGTCTCCCCAAATTACTTTCTGAGATCGTATCCAGTTTACTCGGTTTTCTAAAGAGATGCTAAATGTTCTATTTTACTTGGTTGATTGTGTACCTTAAGGCAAGTGTTGTCTTGCTTGGAAAGTTAAAATCTCATTACTTGGCCTAGCAACCAATTGGTTTAATATGGATTCATTGTCCCCTTTACGACCTTGTCCCAGCTGTCAGCCCATTTCCGTTTGCTTTTTTTGGCAGATAGTGCAAAGTAGTACTAGTTACAGCTATGTGGTAATGCTCAATGTTGTGGCAGCGTAAATTATAAAAAAGCTGCTTTCGTCTTTTCCCTACTGCAATAGAGTGGCCTTGGTTTGAGTAACTCTATTACCCTGAGGGAGAAATGGCCCATACTTCATTGTCACTTACTCATTTCAGACCCAACTTGCTTTCCTGTTTCCTTCTCTGTGTTATGACAGATCAACATGAATTTTCTGACGATACAAGACTTGGGTAAGTTGGCACTTCCAATATGACGAATGCGTTTTGCACGTGTAGAAGACTGCAATGAAATCTGCCCCTAAGTCTCTAAATGCCGGCCGTACATCTGCCACTGAGGCTCTATGCTATTGCTTAAATGCTTTCTACTATTCTTAGCGTTACTATTCGCGTTGCTCTCTCTGCCATTGAAGCTAATGGAGAAGATCTCGAAGAAAAAATGTTCTGTGGGTGCTCTCTTTTTGTCTAGATTTTCGATTCATCGCAGTCGTGCGATATAACCCTCTTCCAAAGAAAGGTTCCTTTACTTGCGCGCAAAAACCCTGCTTCCTGTTGTTAGCCTAGTACGAGACAGGTCGTATGCAAGGCGTGAAATTCGCACTCTCGGTGTAAAACTCACTGGTATTATGTCAGGTCGTTACGCATCCTATTTTTTTGGGCACATCAGTAGACGCTGGCGTACGTTTAACCTGCTATTTTTGAAGATAGCAGATAATATCAAAGCGCTGGTTGTCGAGAACGATCTGCTTGAAATAGCCCCATTTTCTTGAGGCATGAACGAGATTATTGAATCCATAAGTAAGCTTGCTATATGTTCTATTTTTATCACTATTGCATAGTAAATCACATATTATCGTCAATTCTCTCAACCTTACGTAGATTCAACACATACTGAGCATGCAAACTAGTTCTTGTACCGCCTTAGAGTACAATTCGGATATACACTCGTGGGATAGACCTGCTCAATGCACGTTCAATCCAGATAAAGGCAGCTCTCAAAACAGCCCGACTTTGCAATCGATCAACTGCCGTGACGCGGAACCCTAAGCTTCGGTACAATATAGGAATTTCTTTCGTTCAATATAGGAATCAGATCTTTGTAGAGGTGAATCTAAAAAGAGGGTTTTTTTAATTGTCAAATAAAAAAAAAAGGAAATCGGCGGTCTAATAACGATCTAATAATTTAGTTAAAATGAGGATAAGAACCAAACTCCAGCGTAATTGCAGCCTTTAGATTCTTTACCGAGAATTACTACAGGAATAATTACACAATTTAAAATAAATCGTTCATTAAATCTCATAGCCTATACATTATTAGACTATAATTATAATGTTATTAGGCTGCCCCGCATGGACAAAGCGTCCACCACCTGCTGATGTGACGCTCGATCCCCGCCAGTCTCAAAAAAACCTAAAAAGTTATGAGCATAGAGTTTATGTTGAACTTCGGCTGAGATAACATCTTCGGCTGAGAAAACAAAATCCTAATTAAATGCACACCAATACAAAAGCTTTGAATACATCCGATGGACTTGCCTCCCTGAAACTGAAGATGACGTTCATTTCAGCGTAAAAAGTTTGATTCGTCAGATAGCTTCTTATCAAGTTTATGAAGCGATAATCAGCTTCTATGTGAATGGGCTTTGCGATGACAGGCTGTGATTAACTCAGCCAAAAGTTTTGGAAGACTCGAAGCAGATGCAACCGAAATTGTGATGTTGATTATGAGGTGCCACCCATTTTCAAATCACTATAACAAGCTGTATTGTCGTCGATTTTTACTTCGCGAGCCAATATTTGTGGGTAGCAAAAAAAATTCTCTCCGTGCTAAGTAAGTTACGATGTAGTTGATTATGATGAACTTACATAGACTGTGGACTTGCAAGTTATTCGGCGGTAGTTATAACAGCCTCATTGCAGAGTGGCGTGGCTCATGAAACTTTAGAGAGATCCGAAACAGCGTTCTTGTCGAATCGGGTTATTTTTAAGCAAAGGTGTTTGGCAGAAGAGAAGCAGGGAGACTACATCACAAGTAGAGCTACATTTAACAACGGTTTTTTCAAGCTTTCGGGTGTTAAGGTCAATGAAAATAGTTAGAAGTGGATAATTATCCCAATTGAAAGACTTTTCTCCCTTGGGGCGCTACGGGACATAAAGACAGGCCCAAAAAGTCTCTATGCACTTAAGCTTCGTTTAGGTCATCGCGGATTAGAGGGTCATCGTTTCAACTTTAGGGATGCAAGTGCTTCTTGATTTTCTTATCCTTTGGTATGCATATCCAAATGTACCATTCAAATTCTCAAAAATAAGCCACGTTGCCTCGAGAATTTCTGTGCGCTTCAGACTTGATAATAGGTGAAAATTTGCAATCAACCATATTTTTTAAGGTTTTTTATGTTGACCCATTTTATTGTACTGCCACCTGGTCTAAAAGTTGGATTCAGGCACTCCGAATAATTAATGAGAGTGCTGAGCATACATAAGAAAAGAAACAAAGGATTTGGTTCAATTCACAAGCAACAAGTTACTCTTTATTAATAGAAAATTACATTCGTAGAAATGTAAGCGTTTTCTGGCATCAGTGGGCTTACGTGGTCAGTAATTTGTGGAATATGACGCTATGGCCTGAGCATATGGGTGAGTTATTTACAGATAGAATAGCTCTAATTTCTCCGCTTTTGTGACTGTTTACACTAGCGTCAGCCTTCCCTGGCTCAATTATAACTTGAACGTGTTAAAGAAGTCACTGGTTATACGGAAGTTTAAAAAACTAGCTTCCCCAGAAGAGCTGCCACCGATGATGGCTGTAAATGATTAATCTATGTCAGGGAGTAAGACGTCCCACATATAAATTTAGGTTCCAGTATATCGCATAGCTGCTTGGGTAATTCGGAAAGCCTATACAACGATATTATACAAACTTCTGATTTCTTCAGACCAACATATCTTAGCACCAGCATTCGAGGCATAGCAACATGCGAAGTTCACCGTTAGAGTAGGCATCGTCATATACTTAGTCTATCATAATAATATTGAAACTATAAAGAATACTGTAATTACATAGGTTGTCCATATCCCCGTCTTTAGCAAATGACCGTGTAAAAAGGCGTACGTATTAAAAGGCATAAGTATTATCTGGTGAAAGCCTGGTGACGTTTCAGGAAATATCTTCAGAAGATTGCAAACCATCCTGATGGCTCCCGACCGATCAAAATTCCTACAACCGTGATTGCTCATTCATAGTGGCCTGATGTGTCAGTTTTACGGACAGAAGTTATCCAAAAACCGACTAAGTTCGTTTTGGGTAGATAGTGTCAGTGATCGAAAACGCAGTTCCTTGATGTGCACCAAGGAAGGAGTCGACGACCACCTATTTTTCTGAAGCTCTGTGCGCAAAAAGGCGATGGAGCATGAAAGCGATTGTATTTACTATTGAATCACATATGAAGATGAGCTATTAACAAATGAAGTTCAGCAGTCTAAAAATATACCAGCTCGGAGATTAAGGGCATTTGCCACCTTATTAAGTCCATGATCACCGGGCTGAGTTTCATCGTCCACCGTATCACTTTCAAAGGCGGTCACAAAAAACAGCATCTAATTTTCTGTGGAGTAAGGCTTCTATCTGTATCTACCTGTTTGCTATATTACTCCCGTAGGAAGATGCTTTGGGATGTACGCGTGAGAATTGGGGTAGCACAGACAGTCAAGAGAGCACCGCCTATTCCACCTTTCTTTTTTGCCCCTAGCCAGAGTAGTCAATCCATTCAGTGATACGGGCTTCTAGATTAAAAAACGCGAAATATCTTTCGTCTATTACTAACTAAAGAAGAACTTACCCGAATTACTAACTGCCGCTTGATATCCTTGAAGGGCTATCTATGCAACTTCCTTGGAAAGTTAGTGATTAATCGATTCGACAAACATTTCAAAAATAATCAACCTTTTTCACTTACTCAATACGGACGGAAGTCTCGATCAACTGAGCTGGCATTGGCAGGAGATCACCAACGGCATTAAAAATAGGCATGTCTGCCTTAGTTTGGTTTTAGAACCTGCAGCCGCTTTCAACTGCTTAAGTTACTCGGATTTTCCTGCAAATGTTAAAATATTGCTTTGAATGCTCAAATTACTCATTTTTCTTCCAAGTTCGGTTTTTAGATGTTTACTGCTTTCAGAATTCAGTTGCGCAGTGCTTGACATATCGTCGAATAGTATATATAAGAACATTGCTTATACGGATAACACTTTTATGCTTCTTGGCATTCAGACGCCGGTAACGTATGGTCGCATTCGTCAGCATGTGGAGGATATTATCGAAATTTTCAGAACATTTTTGTTAATGCCAATAAAAGAAGGACTTGTAGAGTATTATTTATTTAAAAAAAAGGGTCACTAATATATAATACAATATATTTATTATCCTTTATTCCTACGATAGTACAACGGTAACACGTTTGCCTACGAAACTTTGCAACAAGCTGTTGTACCTGGGTTAAGGTCCACTTTGTTTCGTGCGAGGTTTCCCAACATAATGCAAGAAGCATGGATTTTGCTCGTGTTGCTTTGAAGATTTCAAAAGATCTTTTCTTGCTTATCGTCGTCGTCAGTCGCTCTAACGAATGCTCTTTATGGCTACGAATCTAGTAGGAACGCTTCTGCTTGCCGCCCACTGTCAGTATAGAGTTTTTTTCTTCGTAAAATCGGCATGCTCAAGTGAGTAAAAAACGTATGAAAAAAGCATGTAAATAAGGCATAAATTGGATAATTATGCAAAAAGAGTGTAAAAAGTATTATTAATTAATAATTATGGTGCAAAATATTTGGTGCAATGTAACATTTTTTATTACTACTTTTTGCGAGAACCTAAGCATTAATAAAACTTAAGTTAAACCAAACCTTTGCATTGCAATAGGAAGATGAGGTACAAGGGTTGAGGTCTCACTTAAGGGCAAATGCTAGTGAAAAGATTAGAATATGCCTTTATAGTTGCCCGCGTTAGTTTGCTTCAGACATTTACATAATTATAACATTATATTTCTAGTTAATTTCAATATATTGGATCAGTTAAATAAAAAGCAGTACCGCTTAAACTGGGATTTCTCACTTACTTATCGTCGTTATATGCATAGGGCATACTACGATAATCAGTTTTCTATTGTGTTCTGCAAATAGAGGGTTTTTTACACAAAAAAAAGTGTTTTTCAAGAACATTTTAAGTCCATAAAAAATGACCAACACCTTCAGTTAAAGGTTCAAACGCTTTTTTGGGAGTTCTCTTGAAATATTTGCTTGTTAAATACTTCATTGTCAAAGTCACTAAGAAAACTCGTAAACAGATATATCACTCGTAATAAAAACTAAGGAAAAGAGTTGCATAAATAGGTTGTAACAATTAGACGTGAATTGGGGTACCTCATTAATGATTTCAATTAAATAGCTTCGCTTTACTACAATGTTAGAGAATTAGTATTTTTTGCGTTTGACTTCAATTCACATGCCAGTAACTTGGATCGTCCGGTAAAACCTTTTCCCGAAAGTGGCTTTGCACGTCAGCGTGTTCCATTTATGTTTCCTTTAAACAGACATACAAATGGAACATTTGATATAGCCAGACAGTCCCGGCAGGAAGAGTCGTTTGCGAAGCGAGAACGTGTATTGTATTCTAAAGGTACAAATGTGTATAAAGGCATGCGTACTTGCACGTTTCTGGGTCGACGCGTAAAGATACAAGACTAGGAGGGTGCGGCGTATCCAAACAGCCGTCTTGATAACAAATCGTCGAATTTGCCAAGTGGAAAAGTAATTATCTCTTCAAATACTAGAAGTGGTTTGGAAACATCCTACTGTATACAATCTGTTACTACATCATGCACCTCGAAATATTGTTCATGACTTGAGGTGAAACAACAATAAATCGTCATAGTATCTAGTTCAAATCTGCGCCGCTAATTATTAGGCGCAATAAAAATACTTTTCAGCTTACTTCGAATTCGATTAGCTTACGGAACAGAATACTAGCCGATCGAAGGGCGCAATCCGTTTTCAGACCCATTTTCAAACTTCTGCTCCTTATTCGGGAGCGCTTGCCCTTTACATGTCGTAGGGAGCATAGCCAATATTATAAGCTGGTCGTAAACTAATGTTTAAGTCATCATCCGTCATATTGTTCTAGGGTAGCAAGGCCGTTTCTATGGCGGTGCAGTGGTAACGTGTTTGCCTACCCAATTTAAGGACATACAAGGTGCTATAGGCCTAACGCGTAGTCTTGAAGCCCTCCCCCCGGAGAATTACAGCTAGTGGGTAATTGCTTTTTGCTCAATGCGGCATTTAACAACACCAAAAGGTAAGCGTTTTTTGAGGTCAATGATAGTCCCACACTTGGATTTCACGATAAGTCGTTTCGGGCTCCAAACGATTCGTACATCGATTCCCTACACCTTTTCTGAAAACAAGGTGTATGCATGCTTTGTTTTATGATGAGGACTAGCCATATGAAGCACTGCCTAAGGACGGCACGGGCCGTCAAAACTCAAAAGGTGACCCAAAGAACTTAGACACAAGTTACTAAGGCCAGATCCGGACTGATATTTTTAAGGAATAACATCACTTTTTATAATCATTTCTTTGCCCAAAGCCTCCACTCCTTGATTGAACTTGACAATTTAAATTGCTGTACAGAGTTGCCTAGAGTTCAACTATTTTTCATTGCGGGGAAAAAATGTAATAAAACATCCTCTTTAAAAGGCACGAAAAATATTTTTACTTATAAGCAATGATATACATATATTATAAATATCGCACCCATCTCAGGTGTAATTTTTTTTAATAACAAAAGAAGCAATTAAGAAGACAATGTCGAAACATACCCAGCTTTTCGGTGCTATAATTTGATAGCATAGAAAATGCGAGTTCAAGTGCAAATTATATAGAAAACGCAACACGGTTCTAATCGTAAATACTTTTTTATCAACATAATATTTAAGAACATTAGTTGTCTGTAGGCAACACCAATAGGCTGACAAATCTATAATAATTACGATAGGCCGCAAATAACATTTTTCAACGTTGCGCACACGTCAACGAGCAAAAAAAACAAAAATGAATATTTTCGCTGTCCTGTCAAGTTACAAAATAATTTCATTATTACAATTTTGCATAAGGAAAATGTAAACGAACAAATTCCTCCGCCTACGTCTAGGATCTATTAGCATTATGACGTACGCAATAATGAGAGCTACTGGATTGCGAATACTATATGTAATTTATTATGTTCAGTCGCGTCTCTACCCAATTGCTTTATTTATTTATTGCGATGTGAGCAATCAGAAATCGGTTTTGTAGTTGTTCGGTCTCCAAGGACGTAGTAATTCGTAAGTATTCTGTTTCATATACGGTAACTTGAAGGTATCCGTCACAACTTAAAATTACGAATCCTTGATCTTTTTCAACATGCAACTAGGATAACACAATTGCGGTGTTTTTGAACTTTTCAGGTACATCCAGATCGCGACTCGCCCCGAGAGTGAGGATGCACTGACCCCGCACGAGATCTCTGGGGAGGTGGACGCCTGGGCGCGAATTATATTTCCGCTAACATTCACGTTGTTTATGCTTTCGTACTGGGCCTTATTTCTGTATCTCGTCGATGATGAAATAGATTATTCATCGCCGGCAGGTGGCGTAACAGCCGGAGTGCCGTTATTGGCCGCAGCAACGCAGACCGAAATTAATTCGCCGGACGACTTCCACGGCACGGCAAAAATTAACCATAGCCTTTACTGACTCAAACGTTTTACTAACTCTGCCAAGATGACTGTTTGCCTCATGATGCAACGACACCCGTCACCAGGCAATTCCTCTACTGAAATAGGTCTACGACTATTGCATACAATGCTACCGTAAGCTTACCAACGCCTACGTATGAAACCTGACCATGTGACTTCAAGAAGGCTACCGCTGTATCATCCAGACTGTGAACATTTTCAAAATGACTGAAGCTCCGAAAACGACCGATTCGAGCTAAGTACATGAAAGTAAAGGGCAGTAATAAATATAGTCGCCAAGCATATCAACACATTTCACGGACCACTCATAGAGAATTGCATGTCTTGCCGTACACACAACGTGTTTATCGGTCTTGTTAGTCAATCAGTCAGTCAACTTGTGCTCCTGATCTTCACTCCGAGTCCACTTTGCATACATGCGTATATATATATGATATCGCACTACGTGACTTTGGGCTATACCGTTCTTTATTTTATTTCTCACAGCACAGATTTAATCTACTTTACCTATCTTTTTTTTGGAGTGATCCATCCTCGTATCTGCCATTTTAGAATGTCAATGTGTGACTCACTGGGGATTCTCCGCGTTTCCACTTCAACGAACGCGATACTTCGAGACTCGTTATATAGGAGTGGAGTCACCTAACATTCTACTGGCGACACTTGTCGACTCATTACATATATAAGAAAGTTGTTGAAGCTAATTATCGTCAGTTTGCCTTTACCCCTAAAATCGGCTCCACGGCGCTAACCGAGATCATTAAAGCGGGCTGTTGTTGCCTAGTTGGCAAGCGGCCTTCCAGTTACGATGTACCTAGTACTGCCAAGAAACACAGGAACAAAAGCGGCTAGGTGGTATTGCAGATGACGACTTTTATCTCTATCATTACTACTATCACTCTTACTAAAGATAAGGACGCAAGAACAATGTAGCCGAATGCGTGCGTAAGTGGTACCTCTGCTCAGTGAACCTTCAAACACAAAATGTAGTTAAAGATAGGACACATAAAAAAATTTTCGAGATGAAATTCTTATTAGTTAGAAAATTGCCTAATAGAAGAAATGTCTTTTTGCTGTCAGAAGATATGCGGTTCTCGATTCAAAAAGCAAAATTCTTATAGCCCATTTAAAATTTCACAACATGCAGGGCCTCGGTGACATAATGATTTGGCACCACATTCGGTTTTTTTTTTTAATGATAAAAATTACCCTAATATATAATCGCTTCGAGCTACTTATATTTCCCTCGACTCTTTGAGAAGAACGCTTGTCCGTTGATGTGTGATTGACAGTAATAAGTCCAGATATAGGATCGTTTCACTTTACATGTACAGTTGCCGAGTTTCCCATGAGTGACCTATGTCTCTTCTGTACGACATGAATTCTGTTGTTCGAAGGTTACTTCCACGTGTGATCCCTTTCCTCTTCCGCGATCTGTCCGCAACATTCTCGAATTTATTTAGGCCATTAGCTGGAAACTAGCTCTTACTTGGCTACCGTTTTCAAAGCTATAGTTGCTTCTTCAAGGAACTCCTCAATAATTAGCTTCAAACAAACTGTTAGAGTAAGTGGTAGACAGAAGCGAGGTAAAGTAACAGCCCACCACAATGCGGACAAGGGCTGGCTAAGGGGTTTTTAGCCAGCTTAGCGAAGGGTAGATGCACCCCAAAGGTGCGGCAGATTTCCACCTGTTTTTTTGCAGCCCACATTCCGCAGGTAAGTACGGTATGGCCCGTGTTAGTGTCGTTACGGCAATCGTAGTCTTCAGACAGACGAGAGCAGGACAGGTGAATCGAAAAATCGTACTTCTACGCGACATACCAGGGTAAGGGTGGTGATGGTAGCAAAAGAAAGAAAATATAACGTAAATGTGTCGACCCGTACAAAACAGTTCCGAGAAAGAGATGGCAAAAAAGATAACGCCGGGTGAGAGAAAGACAACCATTACAATGCAGCCTTCGGCGAGCAATGTGTTGCAAGCAGTAAGAAGGACCGAATAAAGCAAGCAAGCAAACAAACAAACAAAATGATAAGAAAAAGGGTCAAAGATGCAAAACGATATGGGGTAAAACAAGGCGCTCAGCATCTAAGTCAAAATGCCATAGACATCAGAAATTAGCTTCAGATATAGACAAATAACAAAAAAACACAACATTACACACGCATACATATCTAGAAAAAGATATCATGTTTTCAATTATGAATAGCAGTGAGAACAAATACTAAGATGAGATTACAGAAAGAATATTAAAGCATGTTGTTATCAATACATATCTATATATGTATTTAGTGCAAAAAGAGTGGACTCAGAGTAACTAAAGCTAAACTTAAGCAACGTTAAGAACTTCATCTGACGCTTTTTAAGTAGAAAAAACGAAAAAAAAAAATGTTCACTTTGAGCTCCGCTGCTAAGCGGAACCATGTTTAAGGTGTTTCCACGCGCGGTCACCAGAGCGCCATACATTAGCCTGCCTGGTTGATTCACTCCGTTTTTCGTTTTCCATAGAGGCCGTTACCCGTGGTATAATTATAATAGGTAACGTCCTTTTTGACACTGATTCAAAAAAATAATTGTTGTTGTTGTCGTCGTCGTCGTATCCGAATCAAAACATGCCACTGTTACTGGCTGACAGGCGCGCTTATTTTCAAAAATCAAGCCGTAAATTAGTTTGGAAAATTTATAGCTACTACATATATATAGCCTATTGGGAAAAGGAAAGTTTATTTGAGAGAGATCTTAATCTGGTAACGACGAAACCGATAGCTATTTTTTTAATGATATTTCATTTGGACATTCGGTGCCACGAATAGATAACGTTACTATTATAGCGAAAGCTGTAGATGTAATAAAGTGGTACATATCGTCTTATATTTTTCACCGTTATGAAGTAAATAATGATGACAAAAATCAGAGTGGCAGCGGCAGCATTGCCAATGCCACACCGATTGGTCGTGACCAGACGGTTAGCAAAAATGTCTCATATATACTATAGTATATAAATATATTATGTGTATCATATGAAGGATTCATAAGTAATACAGGAACAAGTAGTAATACATAGCAGTTATCAAGGTAATGACATTATAGAGTAGCATAGACATGATGGTTATGATTAAATGGAATTCATACTGACAGCACAATAAACAAGACGAACTTCTCCGGTAATTCGCTACGCGGGTACCTGCTTGAGGGTAATTTCCTTGTAATAACAACGATGAAAATAACCGAAAAACATAATACAGGCGATACAACATACAGTGGCGATGCTGATGATTATGATTTATGATGCTGAGGAGAGAAACGAAAGGAACAAACGCGAACCATATGTAGTGGCCGGTGAAAGACTATTACAGATAAAGAAATAAATAAAACTCTGAGGTAGCTGCACATTTTGACAACTATCGATTTAAATCAAACGGATACATACAGTTGTAACAGGATGACACAAGAACCGAACCGAAAACGAAGGTCATCATAGGAGTACAGTATCTTTTAGACCTTTCACAGCGTATGATTATATTATAGGGTTATTCATTGTGATCGAGTACTAATCGTAACCTACAAATAGAACTATTTTCTGTTATACTGCATCGTTTCGGGTCTTATACTATTTAGAAAGCCGACGTTTTACTGGTCTAGTACACCCTCTGATGTCAAATTTATGAGCCTCATCTGGGTGTATGTCCAAGCACATATCCTCAGTTTTGTTATCAGAAAAAAATCATTGTACTTTAATCAACTATAGGATTATATAGTTGTCAAGTCCATATGTGAGCCATGATATATCGGGGCTCGGCTTTAACTGTCAAAAAGAAGTACTCTTTGGTTGTCAACCCCAGTTATTGAGTAATAATCTTTAAGGTGTTTATTCAGCACATATATATACAGAGTGTTGGGCTCAGATCCAGCTTTTAGAAACCATGAAATGGTTTGCTTGATGTAATATCCGTTGCCTTCACCTACAGTTTTCATTGTCGATCTGGGCTGCTCCCTAACCACCTTTAAACTACCCTTTCTTTGATTCGAAAATAATTTTTTAATAGTAAGCATGCATCAAACAGCATTGATAAGTGTAGATTTGATGGCGTAGCTCAAAAAGACTGAACTAAAATAACTGGAGCTCATTCTGATGATTCAATTGGCGATAAATATTTTTCGCTCGTATTACTAAAACGGTTCTCAACTAGTCGAAAGATATCCGGACTTATAT